>NW_004798540.1:99555-100592 GCF_000002075.1 Aplysia californica | reverse complement strand
CACACACACACACACACACACATACACACACACACATACACACACATACATATTCGCTGTGTGGCTCAAACATTCTACAAACGACCCCCACATAGTGTTGACCCTGTGTCCTACACAGGACACGACACAGTTGACGCAGTGCAGGACACAATGCAGGACACATCACAGGACACAGATCAGGACACAGTGCACCCTCACACGCATGCAAATCGCCCGGTGCATGTAAGCACACGACGAAAGGCCCCCAAAGGGAGTTTCGTCGACATGCAAATGAGCTGCATGTATTTGCTTTGAGTTTCCAATCACGTGACCTTTTTGAAAACGGTGTGGCTGTTGATGCCCTGAGCTGGACAAGATCCGATCTTCTGATGATCCGGATTTTGATTGCACCATTCCGTTACTCGTTTGGGTTTTTGTTGTTTTTTGTTCTTTTGTTGTTGTTGTTTTTGTTTTGTTTTTGTTTTGGGGGGGGTTATTGTTGTTGGGTTTTTTTCAATTTATTTTACGGCACTCGCAACTGCTTAAGGTCATGTGAGCGAGCGGGACACACCAAACATTTTCAGTTGGTAGGAAATTTTGAATTTTGCCCAGGTGGCTGTCGAAGCCTACTCTTTTCGATTTTAGACCAAAGCAGACGACAGAACATTGTTACAAAGCAGGAAAGGAGATGAATGGAGACAATTTTAGGAAAGAAACATTTTCCGCCGCTACCCTGATTCGAACCCTGGACCTTTGAATGAGAGGCGAACACCTTACCTTAACCTCTTGGCCACGAGAGCCCCCACACTAGAGCAGAGAGGGTTTACAGTAACAGTAGTATTACTGTACACTCTCTGACTAGAGTCTACTGCGTGACTCAATTTCCTGCAGGCAGAGAGACGCTACATCACAGGGAGCAAGATCTATATTAGGTATATGAACGTTTCCTTTTCAAATACAGACCAAATGGAAACAAAATAGAGGCGCGCAAGCGAGCTCTGAGCTCTCAATCTCTCTCTCTCTCTCTCTCTCTCTCTCTCTCTCTCTCTCTCTCTCCC
>NW_004798540.1:95754-97444 GCF_000002075.1 Aplysia californica | reverse complement strand
TGTTAGTTAAGGGGATGTACGTAAAAGGTCTTTACTCAAGAAGAGAGAAAGATACAAAAGTACGCGGCGTGTGTGTGTGTGTGTGTGTGTGTGTGTGTGTGTGTGTGTGTGTGTGTGTGTGTGTGTGTGTGTGTGTGTGTGTGTGTGTGTGTGTGTGCATACAAACCACGCCTTGCATTTTCCTCTTTACCCCACTCGGAGCAGCTGGACTGAATGATCTATGTGTATACAGAATAGAACTGCTCTTCTTACCAGCGTGCTGGTCCACAAAACCTTTAACCAGTGGGTGGTTGGCAGGTGCTCTGGTGTGGTTTGCTCCTTCTTTCCTATAAAAAAAAAACATATCTTCTGTTTCTCCCCTCCTTCTTTTTTGTGTTTGTTACTCTCTTGTAACACCTCTAATTTTCGGTACTTATTTGACCTTATTGTGCTGCAAGTGCCGTAAAACTCTTAATAAAACTTAAAACGCAAACTTTTAACCAGTAACATTTTGACCTATCACAACTGCGTCGTGTGTCCACCATCTTGGCTGTTTCTTGTTATATCATGTTTTGTAGACAGCGAAACTCGGCGAACTTTTGGGGCTCAGTCCTGTGTCAGATAGCCTTGCCTTGCCCTTACAGGTGATGGGTCGGTTTTTGTTTTGTTTTGTATTGTTTTTTGTTGGGTTTTTTGTGTGTGTGAGGGAGGGGAGGAGGGCAGGTTGGAGGTTGGGATTTTGTTTTGGGTTTTTTATTGGAGGAGGGAATTGGGAGAGTGGACACAAGTGCTCTGTTTTGAAGGCGAAGAGGGGTGCCCTCGTGGTCTTGAGGTTACGATGTTGGCCTTTCATTCATTAGGCAGTTGGTTCAAAACACCTAGCCGTCTCAGATAAGAGTGAAAAATCTCGGAGGCCCCGAGTGCAAGTTGAGCATGTTTAAGATCCCTTGGTGGTCCTTTAATGTATACAATAAGAGTAGGCTTCGGACGCCATCCTGGAATTTTTTTAAAATGTCTACCAACCTGCAAGTTTGATGTGTCCCACGCGCCCATATGACCTTGTGCAGTTTCTATACCGTAAAACACTTACCAAAACAACAACAAACACAAAAGAAAAGAAGGCGAAGAGACTAACTACTTCCCCACATTAGCCGGTAGGTCTGCTATAGCTGAATTTCATTTGGTTGATACGCTTTGCTGTTGTCGATTTTTAGAGTCGGTCTTTCCGTGCAGACTTTGTTTGAAGAGGAGGTAAATAAACGTGTGTTGGTTCAACGATCCTTTAAACACCGTGCGGACATTTAAAAGGCGGGCCATCCGATCTGAAGGTCCATCTTCTGGGTTTGAGTTTGAGTAAAGAGAAGCATATCGACACAAAGAAAGTCGTATATGAGGCAGCGTGATGAAATCAGGCGCTCATCAAAATAATGAAAGTCAAGAAACTGGTATTTTTCTGCAGGTTTGGGAATTTTTATCCAATTTTTATTGTTTGGCCCAACACCTTGAAGAAGGTGAGGTAGCTTGGTGTCAGTGGTTAAATTGATTAGAAAATGGCCGCCAGAGTTTTTGTAACTTCGATAGTTTAAAGAGTCCCTAAAAACTGAAAATTACATGTTTTGTGCCTTTAAACAAGAATTTTCAGTAAAACTCACGTGGAAACGTCTTTTCATATAAACATAAAAGGCGTTTTTTGTGTGTTTTTTTTTTTGGG
>NW_004798540.1:93123-95654 GCF_000002075.1 Aplysia californica | reverse complement strand
CTAATACTTTCAGTTGGTAGGAAATTTTGAATTTTGCCCCGGTGGCGGCCGAAGCCTACTCTTATCGATTTTAGACCATCAGCCGAAGCCTACTCTTATCCATTTTAGACCACCAAGGGATCTTTAACGTGCGCAACTTGCACACAGGCCCGCCCAGATTAAAAGGCGTTTAGCCAATCCCCCCCCCCCAAAAAAAAAGGAAGAAAAATTCAATAAAAATTGCCAAACTGGTTGGAAAATGCCTTTTTCTTCCATTTCATTATTTTGCCGATGCCTGATTTCACCCAGATGCCTCACAATTAATATTTTTACCGTTCAGAATACAAAAAACAACAGCCACAAAACGAACAGTTGAAATGTGTTCATTATCCAGCTTGGGTTTTGTGGTATTATCATTATCAACATCAGCATGTGCCAAATCTGGCTGCAGTTGACCTCGGCGATCATGGTTCTCCACTCATTCCTTAGCAAGTATCCTCTCTAAAAAGCTGCATTATCCTGATCTTTCCCTGTTACCCATCTGTTTAGGCTTTCCAAATTGGTTACTCAGGCCCTACCCCTACCTCGCTGGACTTGCCTTCATTTGTACCGGTGAGAGCTCGATGCTTTATGACTACCCAAGTCTTCCAGAAACTGCATATTATAGTGTCTTATTACTGAGCATTTTGATCAGTCAACGTCCCCAAGAGCAATGTACGTGTAATACCGAATGAACTAACGACGTGCCATGATGAAGAGAAAGGAACAACAGCAGAGAACATAAAAGCGCGGCAGGGAACATCGTCCAATTACGCGACCAATGCCAGCAATGCCCATCGCGCTCTGGATATCTCCGCGTTCATAATGCCTTTGTCAACACCCGAGATGCGAGGAGCGAGAACGCAGTATCTATCCGGAGACGTCTCCGACGGAGATAGACCAATCAAAATGCTTTGTTCCTCTGGACTTCGTTAAAAAAATCTAGGGGTTTACAGGGGAGTTACAGGGGGCATGTCCCCATGTTTTGACACATCATTTGAAATTTTATGTCCCCCCTATTTTAACACATAATTTGATATTTTGCCGTTAGGTTTGAAATTTTCTTGAAAATAATTGTTTTGTGACAGTTTTAGTGTCTATATGTGTGATATGCAGCAAACAATACGCAGTTTGACCCCCCAAAGCAGTGCATTATTTTGTGTGCAGGACAACGTCTCCGAATTATAGTTGCTGGGTGCTCGCCGGAGACGTCTCCGAATATCTTCCGCCATGCGAGAAGGTTGCGGTTTGGAGTTTGGAGGCAGGCATACATACCCTTCCCATCTCGCACTCACTGCCACCCGGCCTGCCTGGCCTGCTGCCTTTCCTCGGTATTTCCCGTCTTCTTCTGCACCTGCACACATGTCGTCGTCGCTTTTGGCTCTTTCTTCTAGTCCAGGGTTCTTCCCGCCTGCGAAAGGTTGCCTGTGTTGTGTCTAACTGCTCAGAATGTGCGCTGTGAGAATGATAACTGCTGGTCGCCGCCTTTTGGGTTACTGCTAGAGGTGGGCAAAATCCGGATAAACTATAAGGATAACCGGATAATTCTCAATGAAACATTATCCGAATTCAGACTCTTAAACTCTCTTTCCTATCTCGTTTGCCGAAGTGGGTGCACCCATTAAAATTTGTTGAAATGCTTCTAATCCGTTTTTCGAAGTGCGTCAAACTCGTTTGCCAAAGCGATTCATAATGTATTTAATTGCCGAAGAGGTGCACTGTACAAACATATTATCCGAATTTTGCAAAAGCGACTCTTTGCCCAGCCCTAGTTACTGGAAGTCCGCAAGGTCGACTGACTTTCATCTGAATCTGCGGCATGTTTCTGGGCTGGGTACAGAAAGGGCACGACTGTCTTCAAAGAGGATTTATTCGTTGTTGTTTTTTTTAAAGTACCTTGGGTGGTCGGTCGTTACACTTTTTATCATTATTTAATTTTTTTAGTTTTTACCCCTGGCTAAATGTAGAAACCAACACATCATTTTGAGTTAACAAAGATGCTAGCCTTTTCCAGGTTTATCCACACGGCTAAACTCTATATAAAAATCTAAATATGTTTTTGAAAAATTTAGAAGTATCTTTAAGACTTTGTCCTCCTACTGTCTTGAGCAACTGAGGCTGTCGGTCGTTACACTTTTAGCATTGGTTAAATAATCTTGTATTTTTTTGTCCCTGGCTAAATGTAGGAATCAATATATTATTTTGTTTTAACATAGCTGCTAGCATTTTGTAGATTTTTCCTCATGGATAAACTCTATCCAAATCTAAATATTATGGGTTTTTTAATTTAGAAGTGTCTTTATGATCTTGTCCTCCGACTGTTTTAAAGGTAGTTGCAGCCAAGAGAAATGAAGGAAACAGAGATGTCTCGACTCTCTAGAGGTCACTTCTTGATTACAGAACGAGTAGCCGTGTTTCGAATCCCTAAAGAAATACTAATGTATTTCTAATTCAACAGCTTGCGAAATGTTACTGCCCCACCCCCCTCTCTTTCTCCCTCTCCCTCTCCCTCC
>NW_004798540.1:84408-85441 GCF_000002075.1 Aplysia californica | reverse complement strand
GGGGGGGGGGGGTATCAGCCCAGTTATGACGACAACATTAATCAAACCAGTTTAAACAGTTCAAAGAGCATGTACTGTTCCCACACTGTCAGTTTATACGGTGGGAAAACAACGTGCCTTGATAGTCGAAGCAGACTTTATGCTGTTGAAGCTAGAGAGGTGAGCAGAGTAAGCCCGATTCCCTGTAAGGACTTCTCTGTTGGCATCCACCCTTTTGCGCTCATAATACGTGAGGCATCGTGGTGGAATCAGGCTATCGTCAATTTTGGGGTTTGTAGAGTTATTGGTATCATCTTAAATCTTGTTCACTTGTCTTTTTTATGGAAAAAATATCCATTTATCTTAAATACAAGTCGAGATATTTGCGAATGAAGAAGGTGGGGGGTCACCTGTTTTCAGAGGTAAAATTAATGAGAAAATGGCTGCCAAAGATTAGTTATTTCCTTAGCTTAAGAGTCAGTGGTAACTGAAAATTGACATTTTTTGTGCCTTTTATCAACGTTTTTCAGAAAAATCACACAGTAATGAGTTCTTTAATGGGCATAAAAGGCGTTGAGCCAAAAAACAAAAATTTGATAAAAATTCACAAACCTGCGGGAAAATGCAAGTTTCTTCACTTTGATGATTTTGACGACAGCCTGATTCCACCACGCTGATGACCTTATGAATTTGCGAGCGCCGTAAAACCTCTACTAAAACAAACAACGTATCTCTAATATGGCGGACAGAAGAAGGACGGCGACTCAGCTACCGTGCAAACAAAGTATTCCAAATTATGGTGTCTTTGTTTATACGTATTGAGTGACTAGTCGTTTTTAGTGCGACTCCCTATATATTTCTTTAAGATAATGAGAGCAAACAGTTGAATCGAACACAGCACAGCCAGCAATATACCTCGTCCGGAAATGACAGGGTACAGAATTTGGAAAGCTACAAAAAAAGCAAACACCGAAATGGAGAGGGAAGCCAACACCCTAACTACAAAAAAGAATAAGATCAAAAGGGGGGAAAAACCGAAACGAGAAAAGGGCGG
>NW_004798540.1:81183-83248 GCF_000002075.1 Aplysia californica | reverse complement strand
AGATAGATAGATAGATAGATAGATAGATAGATAGATAGATAGATAGATAGATAGAGATAAAGCCATATTATAGAGAGTTGTGGGTAGTGGGAGGGGGGGGGGACTGAAACAGACAAACCGACAGACACAGTCAGACAACATCCAGACAGGCATGGAGATAGACAGAAGGGGTTGGAGGATGAATATGTCAAATAAACGGCTGAAAACTAAGAAAATAATGCGGACGATATCGAAAGGAAAAACATGAGGAAAGAAGACATCATTAGACCTAAAAAAGAAGGAAAAAAATGTAGTGAAGGAGTTAAAGACAGTATCATTCCCTGTCCCGTATGTCATGCCAGGGTTATCAAGGCTCGATTTTTGTAAGAAAAATATTGTTCTTCACATTTTTTTTTAATGGCTACTAATGTTGTTGTAGCTGTTGTTGTTGTTGTTGTTGTTGTTATTGTTGTTGTTGTTGTTGTTGTTGTTGCTGTTGCTTTTGTTGTTGTTGTTGTTGTATTGTATTGTATTGTTTTCAGGAATATCCCTGGAGAAAGTTAAAAGACTTCAAAGTGTCCAATACAGTGCTGCACGTTTAGTTTTAAGGAAAAGAAATCGAGACTCTGCTACACCTTTTTTACCCGACATTGCTTTGGCTTCCTTTTGAGAAAAGAACTACAAGTTGGTCACCCTATGTCACAAATGTTTGAATGATAATACACCATCATATTCATCAAATCTGTTGAGACTGTACATTCCAAATCGCAGTTTAAGGCCATCAGCTGACGAATGGTATCATCCCTGTTCTAAAGGTCGTCTCAAACACTGTCTTTTTTAAAAATGTGTTTTTGAGGAGGGTCAACCGCCCCCCCCCCCTTCCCAACAAAACAGCAACAAAAAGAAACAACGACAATAACAACAACAACTGTAACAACATCAACGACAACAGCAGCTACAACAACAACAACAACAACAACAACAACAACAACAGCAACAACATTAATAGCCATTTTTAAAAATGTGAAGAACAATTTTTCGAATAACCTTCGTATCATTCATAAAGTCCATCTCAGTGTGACGAAGGGTTCCCTTGTCTTCTATGTTCTATTGTTTTGTAACGTACGGATTACATTGCATTTGAATAAATTGTATACCGGTAGTTTTATGCCACTCTCAACACAATTTAGGTTGCTTCGACCTTACTTGCCAGCGCCAAACAAGGCTGATGGGTTTAGAACATCTCAGCAGACATACGAAGCTACTCAATAGTTGTGGTGGGGAGGAGGGGGATAAACTGTCCCAATTGGAAATTCAACTCGTGTATGTCATGTGTTGAACAGCCAATAATCTAACCGCTGCACAACAGATGTCGTTAAAAATCTGAATAAACGAATGTAGGCTAAAACGTCGGTGTTATGGTCATATTTTGATGTATACGTGGATCTCATGACCAGTTTTTGTCTTCGTGCATGTACATCAAAAGGCTGCTCTTGGCTTTCATTTTCAAATTTGTAGCGCTCGTAACAAAAAAAGATTTTACTCAGCAAAATATTCTGTGAGTCATGATTGGTTTCGTGTGCTGCACAATACAGCACCACATGAGACAACACTCCTCGCATCTGGTCTAAGGTGTGAAAAAAATCACTCACACAAAAAAAAACAGACACACAAACAAAACACTCTTCTTCTCACTTCCATGCTCTTGTATCTATGTCTATCTGTCTACGTGTCTGTCTGTCTGACTGTCCTGTCTGTCTGCCACGGCATGCTGCTTCCCATGTTCCCCGCGAAACCCACCGCCTGCGACCGTGACCTTCGACCTTTGCATCAGGGCCCATCATCCTGATTACGTGTGAGACACCGGAAGCACTCTGCAAAGTTCAGCTGAGCTCATGTCTGAAATGGCCCGCTGCTCGAGGGCTCCTGAGTGCTGGCCGAGTTGAGTTGTGAGCTTTGGGGCTTGGGGGGAGGCTCTGTTCTCACGCTGAATTTGTCAGACTAAGTACACGGAACATTGTACCATGTCTCAACTGCAGCTACAATTCTTTTCCAGCAATCAGGGTTGTTTTTTTCTGGGGAAGGG
>NW_004798540.1:78087-80568 GCF_000002075.1 Aplysia californica | reverse complement strand
TATATATATATATATATGGTATAGGAAAGAGACATGCCTCTTGTTGTGATATGTTAACCCTATCCGTAGGCCGTGTTCTACTATGTATCCATACGACGTGGGGAACTCTGTGCAACCACTTTCCAAAGAGGAAATTTACTTGTTAATCCGATCCGTACGCTTTGCATAGCAGTCTGTTAATTTGTTAATTTTTTTTTGGAGAAATACTGAAAGTTTCAAAGAGATCCTCGCACTACAAGTATTCTAAAATGTGAAGAATACAACCCCGGGGGTACAAAATGTCCGCAGGGCGTACGAATAGGGTTAAGATATAATACAAGGTATAGGGAAGAGACAAACCTTTTGCTTAGATATGTTATAGGATAGCTAAAGTGGTCTCTCGAAGGCAGAGGACATGGTCTTCAATTTGACGTCCAGTCATCTAAATTATTCTGAAAAACGAAAACTTTTCACTGTCCAGGGGCGGCCAACCCCGGTCTTCTGGGGTCGGAGGGTGGGGGGTCCAGTTTCCACGTTTCCGTTCCGTCCCGGCTGGCTGGCTGGACTAGCAAGTGGACAAAGTAGTCCTCAAACCCCGGTCAGTCAATCACTGCGACGACGACGGACGTGGCTAACCCAATCAGAGCCCCTTAGAGGGAATTACGCGGCTAGTGACGACTCTTCCCGCGCTGATCAGGTTAGTCAATGAGGCTTCTACGTACTACCTCGGCGCGCCGTCCCCAGAGAGAGGGGCTCAGATTTTCTGTTTGAAGGAAGGAAGGAAGGAAGGAAGGAAAAGAGGGGTAGGTTTGAGTTAGGAGATTTATTTTGTATTATTTTTTTTGGGGGGAGGGGGGGCTGGGTATGGATGGGATGCTGGTTTCTAAGTAGGTGGTTGGCGGGTGCTCTGGTGTGGTTTGCTCCTTCTTTCCAAGCAAACATCTATCGTCCTGATCTCTCCTTCTTCTTTTTTGTGTATGTTATTCTCATGTAACACATAATAATCTGCTCTGCTGCACTTATATGACTTTATTGTGTTGCAAGTGCCGTAAAACTCTTACTACAACTAAATAATAATAATAGATAGCATTTGTATAGCGCATATCCCCGCTCAACAGTAGGCTCTATGCGCTTTACACTATATTATTACCTCAGCAGACCATAGAACACTCCGAAACATTCTCAGCTTCCCGAGAAGCATCCAACTAAAGAGAGGAGGTCAGAATTTTTTTTTGAAGGAAGGAAGGAAAGAAGAGGTTGGTTTGAGTTGGGGGATTTGGGGTGGGGGCGGGGGGGTTACTGATAGTTTGAAAGGAAATGGTCGGATTTTTTTTTTAAATTCGGGGGGGGAGGGCAGGCGTTGGTGGGATACTGGTTTAAAAAGGAAGCTGTAGGTGGTGATGGTTGAAGTGGGATAAAGGGGAGATGAGGGAATGATGGTTTAAAAGGGAAGAGGGTATAAGGGGTTACCATTTAAGAGGATTAGACGGAGGGGGGGGGGGGCGGTTTGAAAGGGAAAAGTAAGGGTGGTTGTGGGAAAGGAGTTAGTTGGGTGGAAATCTCCAGTAGAGGGATTTCAAGCTGAACGGTCTTATTCTTTCTGAATGTCTAGATTTCCAGGCACTCTGGGGGAGAAATGGTGAAATGGTATGGATTTAACGCCCCTATCAATACTATTAGGTAATTTGAGAGGCGGGGCCTCCCAGTTTAACGTCCATCTCTGAAAGGACCGTGTCAAATGGGAAAAATCGTGTAACGTGTCTTTCCCAAGGACACGACGTCGGACCGAGCTGAGGCTCGAACCCCCGAACCCGCAACCTCACGACTACGAGTCCGGTAGCCTAACAACTGGGTCACCGACGCCACCACCCGGGGGGAGGGGGGGGATGGTAGCCCGAAGAGATTGAGTGGGAAGTGTGTAAGTACGGATTAGTCGGGGACAGTTGTGAGCGCGTTTCGGGGTGAGTGGCAGGAGGGAGGTAGGGTGTTCTCAAGTACTCAGTGTCTGGATTGGAACAGTCTATTAACATGTGTCCAGAAATACGTTATGGATTTTAAAGAAAAGCTCAGTCTTAGAAAAAGAGAGGCACCTTTCCCCCTCCCTCATCCAATCTTCCCTTAAAGCCCTACCTCCTTTCCACCCCCTCCCCTTTTCCCAAGCCAGCCTGTGGGTGGTTGGCGGGTGCTCTGGTGTGGTTTGCTCCTTCTTTCCTATAAAACATCTATGGTCCTTCTCCTTTTTTTTTGTATGTCACTCTCTTGTAAAAACATCTATTCATCGGCACTTATATGACCTTATTGTGGTGCAAGTGCCGTAAAACTCTTACTAAGAATAAAAGCCAAGCCAGCCTAATGTTCTTTCTTGTGACGTCAGCCCGTTGACATCCATTTTGACCGCTCGCAACGGGACGAAGTGAGTAGCTTGTTTTTTCTTCCTCCATATGTCAAAGTCGACTTCTTTTGTGTCGTCCCCGCCTGGCCTAGATGACCAATTGGGTTGAA
>NW_004798540.1:75331-77606 GCF_000002075.1 Aplysia californica | reverse complement strand
GTGAGGTGGGGGGGGGAAGAAGTGGACACACTCAGACGGAGGCATCGCGTGACCAGCGTGATAAAAAGGCAAGTGGAAGAGGGCGAATCCAGGCTTAATGCCGCTGCTTCCGGAGTTAGTCTGACTTTCTGTAGGGTCTCTGCCCGTTGTTTGTGGGGTGGGGGAGGAGGTGGGGAGAAAAGTGGGGAGACTTCTGGATGTGATCTGTTATTCTGTGTGAAAAGAAGGAACACGTACGTGCAAGGGTCACTGGATTAACCACGGCATGACGTACTCTTTCTCCTGACGTCAAAGAAGTAACGGTCAAAACGTTTGTGAGGCGTCGAGGTGAAATCAGGCGTTCGTCGAAATAATACAAAAAAAACAGAAATCAGCATTTTTGGGCGGCCGATTTACACATTTTTTTTGCTTTCATTTTGTGGCTCAACTCCTTTTATGTCCATTAAAAAACACATTTTTGTGTGGATTTACAGAAAAACGTTGATTAAAGGATTCATGGACTCTCCATCTTTGGAAGTCACCAAACTTTGGCGGCCATTTTCTTGCTAATTTTGCCTCCGAAACCAGGTGACCATCCCCTTTCTTCAATCCAAAGTATCTTCACTTCTATTGAAGGTAGATGGGTTATTTTCTCATCGATAGCAAGGCAAATGAACCACCTTTAAGATGATACTACTAACTCCATTTGCCCAAAGATTGATGATTTTCGTCCTTTGCTGACGAAGATAACCTTGACTTCACATCACTGGCGGGGTGGGTGTGTACAGAGATGGCTGATCAGGCCGATCTTCGCTCGGAAATGTATGTTGTAGTAGGGGCAGGGGATTTTTGGGGGGTGTACTAGGCTAGAAGGTAGGGGTCTCTCGGTTTTTTCTTAGCTGCCGTCTCCATTCTTTCTTTCTGGCGTGACTTTCTTCGAATTTGGCCACCCCCTATCTTACTAAGGAGCGCCAACATAAACGGGGATGACCCTGATGGTGGTTTCGGAAAAAAAATATAAGTCCTTTTTAACGACAGGTCTCGATAGTGTCAGCGGGAGGGGAAATAGTCTAATCATGTCTCCGCTCTCTGCTAGTGCCTGATAACCAGTGGGTGGTTGGAGGACGCCTCTAGTAGGTCGCATTTCTTTTCTTTCCTTCTGCTGTTTCTGTCTGCCTGTGTGGGTGGTTGGCGGGTGCTCTGGTGTGGTTTGCTTCTTCTTTTCTATCAAATATCTATCGTCCTTATTTCCCCTTCTTATTTTTTTATGTTTGTTTCGCTCTTGTAACACCTCTAATCTTCTGGCGCTCACATGACATTATGCAGTTGCGAGCGCCGTAAAACCTCTACTAAAACTAAATCTGGAAAACCCATGAGTACCATAGCCTACCACTTTCATGTGGATTGGATCAGCACGTTTATAAAATTACGCCTTGATATCTTTCTGTCACGCTGCTTCAGATAATTAAATAGTTTTAAACGTTGTGCTTTCTATTTGATCGCTTTTAAGCACAAGGGGGCTATCCCGAAAAGTGCTGTTTTGAGAAAATCGAAGTTGAAGTCTTTGGACCCTTGTTCGGTTTTTTTTAAAAGACAAGGAGAGTTTTCTCTGTAACAAAACAAATATATACACACTAATTAAACCAAACTTCTCCTATAGGTAGGGCAATGTCCACTTTTGGTATAGGTCAAGAATTCTTGAAACCCCCGAAATCTGGGTTAGCCCGCTTGCCCTGAAAAGCGACCATTTTGTCCTGCTCCTGTTTCTCTCAGCTGTTCCATGACATTAACGAGGGAATCGAACCCAGGCCCGCCTGTTCACAGGATTAGTGCTTTCACATACTGCGACAAACATCACCACAATCCTTGCCTGACTTTTCCACTGGACCAAGCCTCTATGCTAACAAAACAAAACAACCTGCTCACAGATCGATCAAGCCACGAAAAGAACTCCTGCAGCTCTTCCACGGTATAGTTTTAGTAAGTGTTTTACGGCGTTTGCGACACAATAAGGTCATATAAGTGCTGAAGATTAGAGGTGTTACAAGAGAGTAACAAACACGAAAAATGAAGGAGGGGAGATAATGACGATAGATGTTTGAAAGGAAAGAAGAAGAAGAAGCAAACCACACCAGAGAACCCGACGAAATTCACGAAATAATTTTTAGTTCGTTTAAGATGGCCACTGTGATCATGTTATCATAATAAAGATAGTATTAACCAAATGGTGCGTCCAGTCGAGAAAGAAGAAGAAGAAGAAGAAGAAGAAGAAGAAGAAGAAGAAGAAGAAGAAGAA
>NW_004798540.1:70879-72371 GCF_000002075.1 Aplysia californica | reverse complement strand
AGGGCGTGTGATATCCCCGTGGAACTCTGGTTTGATAATTTGTGAGACGTACTGACAAAATGAGTTACTTCTCGGATTTGAGCTGTATTAAAAATAGATACATTATCACGCTTATAGGTTAAATTTTTACAATTTGTAAGTATGAAATAACAAAAGACTTTTACATAGTACTTAATGAATAGTGCATCTACTGAAAAACTTGAAAATGTGTCCCTAGTGTCGATTTTTGGCCAATATCTGCATTTGTGGATTGTGAGAGGTAACTCATTTTGTCAGCACGCCTCACTTTTGTACTTTATTATGTACTATTATTCTATTAATCTAGTCGGGGGTCGGCTGCAGTGACATTGTACATTACGAACTTGTTTTGCTGGGTGAGAGTTCGAGGATTTAAACGGCGGGATTAATTTTGTCCCGAGCAATTCTAAGAATATTTCTTGTAAATCTCATACCTGTGTCCTGTTAAAAAAAAAGAGGTGTGTCTTTAAAAAGGTGTGTGTGTGTGTGTGTGTGTGTGTGTGAGTGTGTTTGTGTGTGTGTGTGTGGGGGGGGGGGGGTCATTTTTGGCCGCTTTACTTCTCTTTTCATGTGGAACTTTAATGAGAGTAATATATATTTTAGATTTTTTTATGTATACCTGCATGTGTTTTTTCGGTCCTGTACAGCCAAGAAAAATTTCCATCTGGGATAATAAAGTATTATCTTATCTTATCTGATCTAATCTTATCTTTCTTATCGTATCTTATCTTATCTGATCTTATCTTATCTTTCTTATCTTATCTTATCTTATCTTATCTTATCTTATCTTTTTTTAATCTTATCTTATCTTAAATGAAAATGACCAACATGGAATCTAATAGGGCGTAAGGCATCATCAACAAAAACAGCGAAAACTCTTTAGAGTGTGTAACATGTTTTTTTTTTAGGGGAGGAGGGGGAGGGGTGTATTTGTTTTGCTTTATTTCTGTTCATGATGTTCTAACGGTCGGTTCACTTTGTCCATGCGTGTATTGGCACCTCTTTCGTTGTCATATTATAACGTTCAATTAACTTTTATGATCTCATGCGTTATTCATAATATTGAAAAAAAAAAAAAGAAATGATTCATTCACGTTTTAATCAAAGCAGGCTTATGCTTCTAATCCAGTGTTTGAGTGCTATGAATTTTATTACAACCTGAATTATCGCGAGATGAATGATGGAACGGCATGAGTTTCAGCAAATTGAAATTTGATCCCGTTACACACTTCCTGTCAACAGAAGTTTAACTGTGTCTGGGCATGATTTTGTTGCAGGGTCAGCTGCTGAGAGCTCTGAAGAACAGCGGACGTCCAGGACCAGGTGCTTGATTTATCGTATTACTCCGCCCCCATCGTTCGTTATATTGATAGAGGGCTGCTTCGGACCAGTCTGCCGGGGTCAGTGTGGGGTAAGTAGTAATACACAATATCCCTATAGATGAACAGAGAACGTTAGATAAGATAAATTTCCG
>NW_004798540.1:66018-67532 GCF_000002075.1 Aplysia californica | reverse complement strand
TCTTTCGGAAATTACTTAATTACTTGACGTAGCACACACACACATAATTCGTGGTCGCCATTCTTCGTGAGGCTCCATATTTGGGTCTCCGTGACGTCATGTGAGAAATACGGTGTGTCAAAAATGCGTCCTCCTGCGTGGAAGACTCTTTCAATTTGTTGTCAGAATGTGTGTGTGTGTAAACAGCAGTACCAACAGTGTCGTCAACTAGTACATTCGTCTGTTGTATATAGATCTACATGTGTGAGGTGGAATCAGACTCTCGTCAATTTTTGAGCATGTAGAGTTATTGGTATCATCTTAAAGCCTGTTCATTTGGCTTAATTTGGATGAAAAAAATATCCATTAATCTTGAATACAAGTTGAGGTATGTGCGAATGAAGGAGGTGGGGTCACCTGTTTTTAGAGGTAAAATTAGTTAGCTAATGGCCGCCAAAGATGAGTTATTTCCTTCTCTTAATAGTCCGTGGTAACTGAAAATTTACATTTTTGTGCCTTTAATCAACGTTTTTGAGAAAAATCCACAAAGAAATTACTTCTTTAATGGGCATGAAAGGTGTCGAGCCAAAAAACAAATATTTGGTAAAAATTCACAAACCTGTGGAAAAATGCAAGTTTCTTTACTTTGATTATTTTGACGAGAGCCTGATTCCACCACGCTGCCTCACATGTACTATATCGACTGCTCAACAGTAGAGTGCCGACAAAGTGGCCGGAAGCAAGTTTTGCTTGCGAGTATTGTCAGAGTAGATTGTTTCGTTTTACCTGTCTGGTTACTATCGTTACGTGGGGGTTTACCTGACTAAATATGTTGTTTTTTTATATCAGGAATACCTTATCTACCATATTTCTTTACTCCTCCAAGAGATTGTAACAAATAGCCTGAGGAGTCAGTGGAAATTAACCCTATCCGTACGTCGTGTTTTACTATCGTATCCATACGACGTGGGGATCTCTGTGCCACCACTTTTCAAAGAGGAAATTTACCCGTTAATCCGACCCGTACACTTCGGATAGCAGTCTGTCAAAATGATTTTTTGAGAAATACTGAAAGTTTCAAAGAGGTCTTCGTACTAGAAGTATTCTAAAATGTGAGGCATACAATCGCGGGGTTACAAAATGACCCCAGAGCGTACGGATAGGGTTAATCCTGCAAGTGACTGTTACAAATAACCTGAGGAGTCAGTGGAAATTAAATAATTTCCTCATGTTACGTTGCACAACGTTTGAGAACAGGCAAACCAAGCGAGTAAAGGTCATAAACCTATGCATTTTCAGAAAAAGAAGTAGAATAAAAAATGAAGTAGACGCTCATTTGGGAATGAGTTTAGATGTTTGGCCATATAAAAAATGGGATAAACGAACCGAAATAGCGACTAAAATTACGGCTGATTAAATGGGCGGCGACACCACAGAATGAAACTTACGGCTGATTTAATCAGTTGTCGACATCTGGGAAGTTGAATGTAGGAATTCAGAGAGAGAGAGAGGGGGGGGTAGAGAGAGAGAGAGAG
>NW_004798540.1:63180-64539 GCF_000002075.1 Aplysia californica | reverse complement strand
CCACCCTTCCCTCAACCCCCAGCATATAAGTGCATGTTTAAAATGTTCATGGAACAAAATAGAGAAGATACGGATGGGAGTGGAAGGCCTGTGGGTACTGAGAGTTGAAGCGCACTTCTCAGGTATATATGGTCGCTTTTAAGCACAAGGGGACTATCTCGAAAAATACTGTTTAGAGGAAATCGAAGTTAAAGTTTTTGGACCCTTGTTCAGTTTTTTTTAAAGACATGGAGAGTTTTCTCTATAACCAAACAAATATACACACCAGTGAAACCAAACTTCTCCTATAGGTAGGGCAATGCCCATTTTTGGTGTAAGTCAAGATTTCTGGAAACCTCCAAAATCTGAGTTAGCCCGCTTGTCCTTAAAAGCGACCATATGCAACCTGAAGGATGAGCCTTTGAGAGCATGGACATGCAGACATGCTTAATGGATATGAACGAAAGAATGCAATGGGGATGTGGGTAGATGCGCACACACTCGCTATTTGGACAGGCACGCGTGTGTGATTGAGTTGTGCATTGTTGCAGCGTACAGGCTGTTAGTTTGTAAATATATTTTTTATAATATATCTTTCTGTGGCCCAGACTTTCCGTTCTGTTTTCTTTCATGTTTTCGACATGATTGCTGGAACATCGAAAATATCCAATTTTGTGATTTAATATTCATTTATAATTAATTAATTATAAAACTGAGGAGCGTACTAAAGAAGCAACTATTATAGATGTGAGAGTTGCTATGACGTCATCAAAAATTGCGCAGAAATACCCCCTGGCTGGCGTAGTAAGGGTCAGCGTGTGTTGTGACATTTGACTAATCCCCCCCCCCTCCCCAAATCCCGTGCCGGTCCGGCGGGGCTTTGGCAATTGAATTGAATGAGTTGCCAGACCAGAACTACTCCCGCCCCATTCTACAGCCCAGATCTCGCTCCGTCCGAATTCGATTTGCCGCGAAATTGAAGATTCGACCCACACAACTCGTGGCCAAATCTCCGGGCCTTATCAGACTTAGCTCGTCCGAATTTTTTGCATGTTGCCACGCAGGGCCCCTGAGCAGCCTCGTCGACTTTCCCGATTTGTTTATTATGCTCTTTTGTCCTTTTTTGTCCTTTAAAAAAAAATCTAATGTGATTTCGCATGGAGGGAGACATTCTGAACGATTTGTGGAGTTCCTATGACCTCTGGTCAGATGTGGAACAAAACGTGTCGAATTTTCTGAACTCTGGGCGTATTTACTCGTGCTTTTTGGTGGAATGAAAATCAGCATTTGGGACCACTCCAAAGTCTGCTTTTCTCTTGTTCGATTGAAACGCCCCTCTCTTGAGGCAAGGGGGGGGGCAAGGGGTGGGGAGGGGATGTG
>NW_004798540.1:59474-62484 GCF_000002075.1 Aplysia californica | reverse complement strand
ACACACACACACACACACACACACACACACACACACACACACACACACACAAACACACACACGCAAACACATTTTACAGTTGAAGGGTCCGACAGAAAAACGGGTACAGTCACAGCATGGAAATCGTGAAAGTGTTAATTTTAAGAGGTTGTTGACTCACAACAATTACATTTCTGTTCAACAGTTTGTTATATTATATTTTTGTTTGACTGTACCTCCAACTAACACTAACAGTTACAATACACCTGCTGTGAATCAGAATAATCAACCAACAGTTAAACAGAAAGGCAATCATGAGTCATAAAGCTCTTAAAATTGCGATACCCTCATGATTTCACTAGCTGTTAAAATTGATACCCTAAAAATGTCCAGTTCATGAAAATGCTCGTCTGAAAATGTTCATCTTTCCATTAGACGCTTTAGCTTATTCTAAAAATTAATGTACATCACCAATTTACGTAGGCCTGTACCGTTTCTTCCAGCCCCTCGGTATTCTGCTAGTGAGATAGACAATGTGTTTCCCCTCTCGTGTCTTCGTGATTCCTGACTTGATTATCTATCCCACACGTAGAAGAGATTTAAGAGAAGGGAGCTCTGAGCAGATCGAAAGTCAAGACGTTTAGCAATTTGTTCCGGGTCAGAAGTCGTCTAATCTCTTAGGAGGGGCCTTATACCCCCTTCCACCCTCCCCCATGCAGTTTGCTTCCATCCATGTTCCCAAATAATATCATCGATCTCTGGCGATATTAAATGCTCCATACGCATATATTTACACACTCACTCGACCTCATGCTATTGGGGCACACACATGCATACCCATGAGCCAATAAACATAAGCTCATTCGAATGTTGGTGTGTACAGAGTTTTAAATGCAGGCGTGTTGATTGACAAATTTACTCACTCACTCGACCTCATGCTATTGGACACGCGCATGCATACCCATGAGCGCATAAACATACGAGTAAGCTCATTCGAATGTTGGGGTGCACAGAGTTTAAAATGCAGGCGTGTTGACTGACAGATGTGAGGCGTGCTGACAAAATGGGTTACTTCTCACAATCCACGAATGCAGATATTGGCCAAAAATCGACACTAGGGACAATTTTCTAGGTTTTATATTTATGCGACATTCATAAAGTATTAAATGCCTTTTATTATTTCATACTTTTACAAATGGTAATAGCTTAACCTTTTAGCATGATGTATCTATTTCCATAGCGCTCAAATTCGAGAAGTAACTTATTTTGTCAGCACACTTCACATATTATATTTACACACGCCCTCACCCTCATGCAATGTGACACACGCATGCATACCCATGAGCGCATAAACATACGAGTAGGCTCATTCGAATGTTGGGGAGCACAGAGTTTAAAATACAGGCGTGTTGATTAACAAATTTACTCACTCAGTCGCACTCATGCTATGACACACACGACATGCATACCCATCAGCGCATAAACATACGAGTTACCTCATTCGAGAGTTGGGGAGTACAAGGTTTAAAATACCGGCGTGTTGATTGACATATAATATCGTACACACGTACATCATGTTATTCGCATAAGTCGGTGGCCTAGTGGTGAGGCTCTCGGACTCGCAACCGTAAAGTTGCGGGGTTCGAATCCCGTGTGTGTATGTGTGTGTATGTGTGTGTGCGTGTGTGTGAGTATATGTGTGTATGTCTGTGGGTGTGCGTGTGTGTGAGCATGTTTGTGTGTGTATGTTTGTGTATGCATGTGTATGTATGTGTGCTTGTGTGTGTGTACGTGTGTGTGTGTGTGTGTGTGTGTGCGTGTGTGTGTATAGTGTGAGTGTATGTGCGCGCGTGTGTGTGCTTGTATGTGCGTGCGTGCAGGCGAGCGCCCTATCTCCTCGGGATTACTGCTTCTTCCATCTGTCTGTCCCAGGTGAAATGTAGCCGTTATTGTGCTGAGTCATCGTAAATTACAGCTCGGCAACATCCTCCCATACATGATGCGCTCATTTTTAGAGTCGGCTTGTGTTGGGGTCGTCCTCATCCAGGAGCATCCGCTAGGCCCATAAACGTCACGCTAAAGTCATCATGCTGCCCTTTTATGAGATTCTGCTTCTGTTGTTCTTATTTTTTTTCTATTTATTAATTTATTTTGGAGAGTTCGGATAAAATGAATAAATATTATCCCCCCCCCTTCCCCTACCCCTCCCCTCCCCTTTCCTTTTTAGATGCAGGGGGAGGAGGGGGAGGGGGTTCAGTGGTTGGTTTGTAGGGACGGATATGAGAATCAGACAAATGACAAATATTATTATATGTATTTATTTTGGAGAGTTCGGGTAGAATGAAAGTTATCCCCACCCCCATTTTAATTTTTGTTGAGGGGAGGAGGGGGGGGGGCGAGAAAATTGGTTTGTTGAGGCGGATGGGAGAATCATTTGGCTATTTCTTCGATTGAGGTAGAAGGGTTCAGTTTTCTGCAGAATGAAGGGAAGAAGTTGGGGGGGGGGGCGGATATTGCCCACCCCAACCCTATATCTCTTTTTCAGCATCCCTCCAATTGTCGTGTTCGAAGAGGGACAAAAAGTGGCCGGGGTTGGGGGGGGGGAGGAGGGGAAGGATCTTACAACATGGCTGTATATCTCCACCCCGTTGCCCCGTCACGATGCCTTGTCCCCTTAAAAATAAAAAGGAATCATAAAGCTCTCCCTTTACGATGTGGCCATAAAACGGGAGGAGAGAAGAAGGAGAGTATTTGGGCTAGCGTTCCACGGACGCATTACCTCTTAAAGGTTAATGTCGGAGAGCCGCTTCTCGGAAATATGACGCGGCTTGGCATTCAGAGACATTTTATCATGATGGCGTGCATTCATTAAAGCCTCGATACGATTAGACGTCGTCGGCCGGTCAGCCGTTGAGACAAGCGATTTGATTGGCTGGTTTCTGGAATGTGATATTGCGCTCTGATTGGTTACATTTGGGGGCATGTCATGCGCGGTGAGATGAGTGAAAAACCAAAAAAAAGTGTGGCGGGG
>NW_004798540.1:57120-59270 GCF_000002075.1 Aplysia californica | reverse complement strand
AAAAAATAGCTCAATGCGCTTAACATTGGAATACCCATTTTCAAAATCTTTCTTACTACTTCCTTTCTTCTCATGCAATATAATATATTTATGCGCGCACGCACGCACACACACACACACACACACACACACACACACACAGACACACACACGCACACACACGCACGCGCACACACACACACACACACACACGGACTATTTTCATTCACACGTAGGCTCAGAACAACTATAATTTTTTTTTAAATAACGCTAAAAGCTTATGAAGGATAGGCCTGTAGGAACAGAAAATACCTAAGATGTCTTTTGAAGCTATCATGGCCTCTTGGTCTCTTGTCCTTTGCACGCCATAAGCAAGACATAATAAATATGTTCAATTCTTAATTGGGAATTATTTTGTTAACGGGTGCCTCCTTCGCTGTCGCTGAAATGTTGGGAATATTTGTGTCACAAGATGGAAGAATCAGGCGTTTTTTGTTGTTGTTGTTTTTATATTTTGGGGCATATTTATGAGGTTATTGGTACCATATATAGCCTGTTCATTTGTCTTGCTTTTGACATTTAAAAAACATTACCCTCTTGTTCTAAATCATAAATCGAGATATTTGCGATTGAAGGGTGTGGGGGTCGCCTGGCGTCAGGAGAAGAATTTGCAAGAAAATGGCGGCCAAAGTTTGGTTCATTTCCGAAGCTTGAGCGTCCATGGAAATTGCAAATTTTACATTTTCTTGTGCTTTTGACCAAGGTTTTTCCAGTAAATTCCTCAAAGAAATGTGTTTAAATGTAAATAATTAGTGTAGAGACCAAAATTAAATTGTATAATAATGTCATGTTATTGTATAAAAATTGCCTAATTGGTAGAAAAGTGCGGGTTTCTTTGATTTCATTATTTGGCCGATTGACCAATTTCATGACGACGCCACAATGCTCAGTGTGTCGTCTTCGACACCGGTTATTTTGTACAGCTGTATCACGGTAATTGCGTGGACTTTTACGGGCCTTTTACTACTGTGGGTGGTTGGCGGGTGCTCTGGTGTGGTTTGCTTCTTCTTTCCGATCAAACA
This sequence comes from Aplysia californica, assembly GCF_000002075.1. Taxonomy (NCBI): domain Eukaryota; kingdom Metazoa; phylum Mollusca; class Gastropoda; order Aplysiida; family Aplysiidae; genus Aplysia; species Aplysia californica. The sequence goes on along the minus strand of NW_004798540.1, from coordinate 58,209 downwards.
TCTGTCGTCCTTATCCCCCCCCCCTCTTCTTTTTTATGTTTGTTACTCTTGTAACTCCTCTAATCTTCTGGCGCTCATGTGACCCTATGCAGTATGCAGTTGCGAGGTCCGTAAAACCTCTACTTAAACTAAAAATTAACTTTAACCACTAAAATTTAATCCAAGAGGCGTTGTCAGTGAATAAAATGTCCGTCTCCGATAGAAACGAACCAGATCGGGGGAGGGCAGGGACGTGGAAACTCCCCAAAGCTTAAACGAGAACGTTGTGTTTGGGATTCGAACAATGTCATGGTTTTGTCTCTGTTGCCGGTGCACCCGCTGCTATCTTTGAATGAATCGCGTACTCGTAAAAAAAAACCACTGAAAAAACCCAGAAACAACCAACCCATTGCTCGTAAAAAACAACAACAACAACAACAACAACAACAACAAAAAAAACCAAAAAGACACATTCGCAAGTTTCCAATTCGGGTGGATTACCCAATGTACCTGCTATAATTCTGGGGGGTTTTTGGTTTTTTGTTTTTTTGACCTGCACTCAGGCATATAGTCCCCGGCTCAGCCCAGAATGCGTTGCCATGCTATTCCCGTTTGGCTTCAAAAGAAAACCGAGCAATTAAAAAGGTCAAAAACGTTCACTATGGCTTCCCAGTCAGACCCCGTGCGATTAAACCGGCCGTTGTTGGTTTTTTTGTCCAACCTTTCTGTGGTACTCATTAACCGCGCGGCCTTATACAGCCCCAGAACGCCGTAAATAATTTGACGTTTGTACTTTGCGCACGAGAGACCTGTATCCCTGATCAGATTGCAAATAATGGTGAGATTGGTTTATAGTTGGTTGCGAAAGCGATTTGGTGCCCTAAACAAAAAAGCCTCTACAAAGGAAACACGCAATGCTGGGAGAATTTGTTCAACTGATTGTCGATGTCTCACTTATTGAACTTAAAGAGTCGTAGACAGTGAGAGTGAGAGAGAGAGTAAGAGAGAGAGAAAGAGGGGGGGAGAGGGAGAGAAAGAGAGAGAGCGAAAGAGAGAGAGAGAGCGAAAGAGAGAGAGAGAGAGACAGAGAGAGAGACAGAGACAGAGAGA
>NW_004798540.1:51601-53920 GCF_000002075.1 Aplysia californica | reverse complement strand
AATTAAATTAAACAAAAATCGAAAGCGATATATTATGTGCTTAAACGCCAATTGGTCGCTTTTAAGGACAAGCGGGCTAACCCAGATTTCGAGGGTTTCCAGAAATCTTGAGCTACACCAACACCAAAAGTGGGCATTGCCCTACCTATAGGAGAAGTTTGGTTTCATTGGTGTGTATATTTGTTTGGTTATAGAGAAAACTCTCCTTGTCTTTTAAAGAAACTGAACAAGAGGCAAAAACCTTACCTTCGATTTTCTCAAAACAGCATTTTTCGGGACAGCCCCCTTGAGCTTAAAAGCGACCAATTTTCGCAATGCTGTCTCATTTTAAAATCCGTCATTTAAGGGCAAAAACGTTTCTTCGCCACACAATAATTCAGTTAGTTTCTATATTATAATACTTTGCCCCCATAATGAGTGCAGCATGAGCTGAGCCACGAGACTCAACTGCAGGACAAAGCAAGCACAACTCTCGCTAGATTTGAGTGCGAGCTTCACCTTCTCCCCTTGCCCTTCATTTTGCTCAAATTGAGATAAATGTTGCGCTCCCTAGTGAACTAGAAAATGGTGAAATGGTATAGGTTTAACGCCCCTATCAACACTATTAAGTTATTTTAGAGGCGGGACCTCCGAGTTTAAAGTCCACCTCCGATAACACCGATCCAAATGGGAAATTCGTGTAAAGTGCCTTTCCCAAGGACATTAAACGTCCGACCAAGCTGAGGCTCGAATCGCCGAACTCGCAATCTCACGATTACGACTCCGGTAGCCTAACCACTAGGCCACCCTAGTGAACTAGAATTACTTCAGAGTGCAGGGTCTAATATATTATGTTATAAGTCTATGGAAGCTTGGTAGATATGAAAAGTTGTTTCCTTATCAGAAGGTGGTCCTATGATCGAAATATTGCCTGTCTCCGGTCTTCATGCCCCGATGTTTTTCGTCACGCCATGAAGACGTCATAAGCGAGAGACAGTTTTTACTTTATAAACTTTTGGTATTTTTTAAAACAAACGGTTGACCTTAATTGGTCGCTTTTAAGCACGAGCTATCCCGAAAAATGCTGTTCTGAGAAGATTGAAGGTAAAATGTTTGCCCCTTATTCACTTTCTTAAAAAACAAAACAAGGAGCGTTTTCTCTACACCCAAACAAATATACACACTAATGAAACCAAACTTCTCCTATAGGTAGGGCAATGTCCACTTTTGGTGTAGGTCAAGATTTCTGGAAACCACCGAAATCCGGGTTAGCCCGCAAGTCCTTAAAAGGGACCAACTAAACCCTTGCCTTGTGGATAGGTGATGGGTACTCTGATGTGGTTTGCTTTCTCTGTCCGGTCAAACATCTATCTTCCTGCTGCTCTCTCATCCTTTTCTCTTGGATTTGTTATACTCTCTCGTAATGCCTCAAATCTTCGGCACTTATATGACTAAATTGTGTTGCAATTGCAGTAAAAGGTTTACTAAAACAAAAACCCTTGCCCTCCTTTTGAAAGTTGCAGTGTGGGTGGTTGGCGGGTGCTCTAGTGTGGTTTGCTTCTTCATTCCTATCCCTATCAAAATTCTATCGTCCTTAACTCCCCTTCTTCTTTTTTATGTTTGTTACTCTCTTGTAGCACCTCGAATCTTTTGGCGCTCATATGACCTTATGCAGTTGCGAGCGCCGTAAAACCTCAACTAAATCTAAAAACTATCGCTAAATGTCAGTTTGGTGAACATATTGTGAGTTGAGTGACGATTCCATTCGTAACTGTCTTGACCCACAACACACATTCATGTGTGCCCCGATGTTTTTTCGTCACGCCATGACGACGTCATAAGCGAAAGACAGTTTTTACTTTATAAACTTTTTAAAACGGTTGACCTTTAACTAAACCCTTGCCTTGTGGATAGGTGATAGTACTCTGATGTAGTTTGCTTTCTCTGTCCGGTCAAATATCTATCTTCCTGCTCTCTCTCATCCTTCTGTTTTGAATTTGTTGTACTCTCACGTAATGCCTCAAATCTTCCGCACTTATATGACCAAATTGTGTTGCAATTGCAGTAAAAGGTTTACTGAATACCAAAACCCTTGCCCTCCATTTGAATGTTGCTTGCAGTCGTCCATCATCTTCTCTCTGCTCACTGGGGGTGGGGGGGTGGGTTGGGGGGTGGAAGGAGATTGCAGCTGCCGTTCTGCAAACCTGGTGGTCTCAAACCTCTGGCGATACATACTCCAACATTTCAGTTATTCACCCACGCTTGGAGAAGTCGTGGGACGTCTGTCTACGTGCATGCACTGTGCGGCGCATTGTTGCTCACTGAATGTGTGTGCGTGTG
>NW_004798540.1:46081-49254 GCF_000002075.1 Aplysia californica | reverse complement strand
ATAAATACAGAAAAAAGAAAGAGAGAGAGAGAGAGAAAAGAGAGAGAGAGAAAGAGAGAGAAAGAAAGAAAGACCGAAAGAGATAAAGAGAGAGAGAGAGAAAGAAAGAGAGAGAGAGAGAGAGAGAGAGAGAGAGAGAGAGAGAGAGAGAGAGAGGCCTAACAGTCTCTTCAATATCGATCATCTATTGCAGTGCTGTAGTATCACTACACTCGTTTATTATAGTTATTGCGGGAAAATTGCGCAATATTAATCTGAAGTTTTTTTCCCAGCTTATGTCTTGTTTGTATTCTCTCTTTGATGTTGGTGTTTTTACATCCATATTGACTCAATTTAGATCGTTTGCGAAGTGGGGTACGACCCTGTCTATCACCCCAGTAGGTGGATGGCGGGTACTCTGGTTTGGTTTGTTCCTTCTTTCCTATCAAACATATATCGTCCTTATCTCTCCTCCTTTTGTTTTACGTTTGTTTCTCTCTTGTCTTACTTCACTTTACTTTTATCTGCCGCTTATACCCTTTTGGGTGTCGCGGAAAGAAAGAGACGTCTCTCTGTCGCCAGCCGGAGAGCTGCTTGGGTCAGGGGGATGCCGTGGGTGTTTAATGTTTCCCTGACTCCATCTATCCAGGTCTTTCTCGGTCGCCCTCTAGTAACACCTCTATTCTTCGGCACCTATATGACCTTATGTCTTCCGCTGGCTACAGCAAAGCACCTAACTGTTATACAATAATTGCCAGTGCATTAGTGTCCATCCAACAACTAGTTTGTGAATAACCAAGCAAACAGCTAAATATTAAGAAGATTCTAGCAGTGCACCATTCCGCGAGTCCATCTATTTATGCGTCCATCCATCCATCCATCCATCCATTCATCCATCCATCAATCCGCCTATCCATATATATATATCCACGATTCCGCCCAAACATCCACCCATCCATCCATCCATCCATTCATCCATTCATCCATCCATCAATCCGCCAATCCATCCATCCATCAATCAAACCATCCATCCATCCATCCATCCATTCCTCCATCCATCCATCCATCCATCCATCCATCCACCCATCCGTCCTAACATCTATCCATCAAATCGATCGAGTGATTATAAAATGAACTTTAAACTGTGCGCAGCGGAGTAGAGTGCAGTTCGGAATTGATCCTCACAACTTTAGCAACAAATAAATGTAGGGCGAAACACGAGGGAAAATGTGTCGATATTCTCATAAATTTCACCCATGAAGTGTTTCTAAAAGCACATAATTGTTAATATTTTTGACGGTTATTGGCATAATGTCTCGTCTTACTGATATCATTTCTTCAGAATCGGCAAAGCAGCTGTAAAAATACAGTGACGCTTTTCCAACAGTACTCACCACCAAGAATCATTGTGAACGAGCGGGATAAGAGCCAAAAATACATGCAGTAGGATTATTAAGATTAATATAAATAATCATAATAATAATGATAATAATGATAATAATAATAATAATAATAATAATAATAATAATAATAATAATAATAATAATAATAATAATAATAATATTGAGACCATCTTAAGCTAAATTGACCGTCTGCATAGACGAAAAGAGCCATATATACATATAATAATAATATAACATTTATATAGCGCATTTCTAAAAACAGCAGCTCAGTGCGCTTTACATTGGAATACCCATGCTCAGGTTTTTGCAGATTGCAGTAGGTCTTATCCTGGACAATGCTCATGAAGATGGGTATTGATTTGTTCTTTTACCTCAACAAACTTCAGCCCCGAAGGCAAATGACGATGAGGTGAGTAATCAAAGCTAAACTTTTGCTCACGTACGGAATTCTGAAGAGACGGGGGGTTTTCCTTTAGGATCAGCCTTATTGATCTATGAGCTCAGCATGTGTGTGTGTGCCTTGACTTTGTGGTTCATCATGATAATATGGCTCTATGATGTGTGCGTGTGTGTGTGTGTGTGTGTGTGCAAACGATTTATGTGGATTTTCTTTTGGCTCCTCCTCCTCTCTTTTTTGCAACAAATAATATGCGTTGGCGTCCCATTGTGAGGCTCCTGAACTCTGGGCTGGGCAATCCGTTCACACGAAACGACACAGCTGACGAAATGCGCGGACACGAAACGACATATAATTTGACGAAATGCGCTGACACGAAACGACATATAATTTGACGAAATGCTCTGACACGAAACCATACAGCTGACGAAGAGATTTTGTACGTATTAAACGATTCGTACTTTTCCCTTTGGCTTCAGCCTGTGTCGTTTTATGGTGATGGATTCATTAGGAAAGATTCTGTATTTGAAGAGTTGTGTCTTTTCATAATCGTTTCGGTTCCGGTATGATGATGTCGTTTCGTGCGAACTGATATTTTGTCTTTAGATCACAGTGGGAGAATGCGGGTCGTTGGCGGGTGCTCTGGTGTGGTTTGCTCATTCTTTCCTGCCAAACATCTATCGCACTGATCTCACCTCCTTCTTTTTTCGTGTTTGTTACTCGTTTGTAACACCTCTAATCTTCGGCACTTATATGAGCTTATTGTGTTGAGTGCCGTAACACTCTTGCTAAAACTAAACTAAACAGCGGGTGAATGGCGTATTTTTGTGTATAATGGAACGTGGGGAAAGGGGGGAGGAGGGGGGAGGGGCAGGAAATAGATGACACAATGATGGTGTCTATTTTTGGTTTGTCTTTCTACCTTTGCCCTTTTTTTGTTTTTTTCCCTTCTAGTAGAGGTGTCGTGTAAGTGGTAGTAGAATACCAATTCCATATCACACACTCAATCTCCCTCTGTCTCTCTCTCACCACTCTCCTCCCTGTCCCTCTCTCTCTCTCTCTCTTCCCCCCCCTCTCTCTCTCCCTCTCTCTCTCTCTCTCTCTCTCTCTCTCTCTCTCTCTCTCTTTGGCTGGCAGATGTTTCAGCATGATGTCGTGTGTTTGCGTGCTTTCTGTCTGAGTAATAATATTTTTGTGAAGTCCCTATTACCTTACCTTCGTTTGGGGTTTCGCTTCTAGGCTCTTCGCCGTTGGCGGGTGCTCTGGTGTGGTTTGCTTCTTCTTTCCTATCAGACATCTATTGTCTTTATCTCCCCTTCTTTTTTTTATGTTTGTTTAGTAGAGGTTTTACGGCGTTACTCTCTTGAAATACCTCTAATCTTCTGGCGCTCATA
>NW_004798540.1:44298-45815 GCF_000002075.1 Aplysia californica | reverse complement strand
AACGGGTCAGGAAATAGAGTTAAGAGTCTGAATTCGGATTATGTTTTATTGAGGATTATCTGATTATCCGGATATTTATCCGGATTTTGCCCACCTCTACCCCCAGGCCTGAGCCCACCGAACATCTGCCCCATTCCACGCAATCAGACGAGTTTTTCTTGTTCTTTTTCTTCTTTCTTTTTCTTCTTTCTTTTTCTTTTTCTTTTTCTTCAATTTAGAACACGGGGTTTATTTGACCGGCTGAGGTTGACCTCCAGGGCTAGCTAGGGCGGACGTTTTTAAAACCCTGTACGGACAGAATGCCCGGATTCTCTCATCTCTTCTTTTCATCTCTACTTCTCATCTCTACTGCTGCACCTAATTTCTATTTCTCATCTCTACTTCTCATCTCTACTTCTCATCTCTACTTCTCATCTCTACTTCTCATCTCTACTTCAGCCCTTGATAACTTCCAAAGCTTGAGTGTCCTTGAAAACAGAATTTTTATTTTTTTTAGGGCCTTAGATTAACGTTTTTCGATCTGAAGAAACGGTCTGGAATGTATTATTAAATGGTTATAAAAGGTGTTGAGTCAAAAAAAAAGGAAACACGAATAGATTGGGGGTCCTATATTATTAAGTATTGTTTTTTTCTTTAAAGGCCAATTTCTGTCTTTGCCATTTCTTTCTTCCACTAACTGACATTTTGTAATTGCCTGACAGGTAATACGTCGTTTTGTTTCACAAATGTAAACAATTTAAGCAGAGTGCATTTTTTTAAAATTGTCGGATATTTTCTGTTGCTATTTGTATAGATCTTATTCAGCTATTCTTAAGTATGTACTTATTCAATAAATAGCAAACCAAGAATGTGGAAGGAATGTTGATCGATTCAACACTCAAGTCATCACTCACCCCCCCCCCCTCCCTCCACCATCAGCCCCATCCCCTTCCTTCCCACACACAATGTGCATTGATCAGCTGCAGTCCGGACCTTCCTAAGCACCAGAAATAGAAAAAAGTGGGCGGCATTACAGCAACAGATGCGATTACAAAAGTGAACCCAGCCCCAGAGCGTCTCAACATTACTTCATCATGTAGCTGCAGTTTTTGGTCCTTCATTTTTAAAATCATTTTTAACCCTATTCGTACGTCGTGCTTTACTATCGTATCCATACGAGTTGGGGAACTCTGTGCCACCACTTTCCAAAGAGGAAATTTACTCGTTAGCCCGATCCGTACGCTTTGCATAGCAGTCTGTCAAAATGATTTTTGTGAGAAATACTGAAAGTTTCAAAGAGATCTTCGTACTAGAAGTATTCTAAAATGTGAAGAATACTACCCGCGGGGGGGGGGGGGGGGTTACAAAATGACCCCAAGGCGTACGGATAGGGTTAATGTCTGAACAAGAGTACGGATTCTCTCGAGTGTGGGACGCCGTCCACATTAAGTTATATGTGATTTTGTGTATGGTCTGGTATGTTTCCGTACATAAGAGTGAAATGTCCCGCCAGGTCGTATATTGTTTGTTTGTGATAT
>NW_004798540.1:41569-43906 GCF_000002075.1 Aplysia californica | reverse complement strand
GGGGGGGGGGGGGGGGATACGTGAAGTTACAGGAACAGCCTCTCAAAAGGGGACATAATTTAGCACCGTAATACTTATTCCCAAAAGGACTCTGGGCTTGCCGATAACTCAATAGACAGCAATCTGGTTTACACTGCGGGTAGGGGGCTCTCGTGGCCTAGAGGTTACGGTGTTCGCCTCTCATTCAATAGGTCCCAGGTTCGAATCCTGGTAGCAACGGAAAATGCTCTTCTCGAAAATACTCTTCTCTAAATTGTTCTCCTTTCACATTCTTTCCCGCTCTCCAACAATGTTCTGTCGTTTGCTTTCGTATCCACTTTCTGCCCCCACCCCCTCACCTCCTTTGCCCCCTCCTCTGGGCTCCTGACTCTTTCTGCAACCTTTCTACTTCTTCTCCTTGGCTCCTTCTTACTGATGTCTTTCAACCACACCTCTGATCTTATGGTAGGAAAGATCTGCACCTAGCCTTCCCGGACAAGGATAAAAAATCTCGGAGGTCACGTGTGCAAGTTGGCAATGTTAAAGATCCCCTGGTGGTTCAAAATCGACGAGAGTAGGCTTCGGTCGCCTACCAACTGAAAATGTTTGGTGTGTCCGCGCGCTCATATGACCTTATGCAGTTACGAGCGCCGTAAAACACTTTCCACAAAAAAACAGTGCGGATTGACATGGGTTGATTCCCTAGTGAGGTTTGCTTTAAAAAAATACTTTGGACGTGTCGGAAATGCTCATGGCTGTACCAGGGTCCTGACCAAGGAAGTGATTTAGTTTGAATTGTTGTCGATCTGAGAGAATGACCAAACATTGCACATTTGTGGTGCAGTAGTTAGCCACTTTGCCATTGCACTCTGAGACCCTAGTTCCATTTTTGAAGGGTAAATTTTTTTAATTAACTTCCTTTTATCTTTTTTTCAAACACATGTCATTGTGCTGAGGGTTCAGAAAATTGTAAAACGTGCAGCAGGTCACCACGGCGCATTTGACGGCAAGCTCCGTCTCTATCGTTGGGTCGAATCTTCATTTCAGAACAAGTCGCGGAATCGTAGTCGCCGGTGGTGGTGGACCATGCCAAACCCTCCACGGTATTCCTGACTCCCCCATTTACCGTTGACGCAGTTTAGGTCATATTTATATAGCAAAGGACTTCTGGCCATGCTTTTTCAGGCCTCACCTGGATAGAGAATCCCTGCTCACACAGTACGTACTATCAGATTTTGGGGGTTTTTTTATTTCAGATTTTTTAAAAAGAAACTAAATCCCCATTTGTGAACCAAGCTCACGTCTTCTCAAATCCAGATTTATGACGACTCAGATTCTGTCCATCTGACAAGGCGTGAAGTCTTCCTGTTTTTGGGACACGACAATGACTCCGTTATTTCGCTACCCTCGAAATTGAATTAGATCTACAAAGTTGAAGCTAGAGAGGTGAGCAGAGTAAGCCGGATTCCATGTAAAGATTTCTCTGTTGACATCCAACCCTTTGCGCTCATATGACCGTTGCTGTGGCGAGCGCCGTAAAACCTCTACTATAGAAAAAAATAGATCAACAAAGTTCCATTTCCTCATTGCCTAATTTTGAGAAGTTTGGCGTTAAAAATTTCTCGTTTCACAACATGTCAATCTTTTTCGAATGTAATCCTTTGAATATCTTGATAACGTCTCCGATTAATCTTACGATTTTGATATCACAGATACAATATTAAATTTTGGTTTCTGACTTCTTGGTCTTGGTAACTCAAAACGACAAAAAATTAAATGTCAGATAGAACTTTGTGATTCTAAGGTAGCGATTTGTACACATTTTGCAATTCATCTTTTTTAAAATCTGAAACCTAAGTGGACATAGAGTCTACAATAACCCGCACACTATGAAATGTACAAAATTGGACTGTGTAGCAACATGACTATTGGTCTACTGTCTTTGACATTTGGTCGCTTTTCAGCACAAGCGGGCTATCCCGAAAAAAGCTGTTTTGAGAAAATCGAAGTGAATTTTTTTGCCCCATGTTCAGATTCTTTAAAAGGCAAGGAGAGTTTTCTCTATGATCAAACAAATATACATATCAATGAAACCAAACTTTTCCTTTAGGTAGGGCAATATCCACTTTTGGTGTAGGTCAAGATTTCTGGAATACCCCAAAATCTGGGTTAGCCCGCTTGTCCTTAAAAACGACCATTTATAATGTGACTGCTTCTTCCTAAAAAAAAGTTGATGCGAAGTCGAAATGCGTTTTCACTACTCTGCAACGCCAGTCCGTGTATGCTTATCCAAGGGCGAAATGATACATCTTTTGATTTTGAACATGACTGTTTCCATTACAGTGTACGATTAACACC
>NW_004798540.1:40363-41435 GCF_000002075.1 Aplysia californica | reverse complement strand
ACACACACACACAAGAAATAGGAAAGAAAAAATGAAAGAAAAGAAAAGAAAATACATGAAAAAAAGAAGAAAAAGGAGGGAGAGGGGAGAGGGGGGGGGCTCAAAATCGCGCCACCTTTCCACAATATATTGTTATCAACATTGACTGGTCTTGTCTTTTTACGCATGGCACCCGCCAAACTCTTAGTATTGTAGTGACTTGTTGGGACTTCAGGAGATATGTTGTTCTTGTTTTCAAAACCAGTTTGTGGATTCCGGTTGTTGTCGGCACGAGCTTTGAAGGAGATGTTATTAATAAAAGTATGTTATGTGAGGCGTCGTGGTAAAGTCAGGCGCTCGTCAAAATATAATGAAATCGAAGAAACCGGCATTTTTCTGCCTGTTTGGCAACTTTAATCAAATTTTTGCTTTTTTGACTCCGCACCTTTTATGTCCATTTAAAAACATTTCTGATGGGGATTTTACTGGAAAACGTTGATTAAAGGCACAGCAAATGTAAAGTTTACGTTTCCAAGGACTTTCAAGCTTTGGAAATCAACAAACTTTAGCTGCCATTTTCCCCGCTAGTTTTATCTCTGAAACCAAGCCACCCCTACTGCTTCAGTAGCAAATATCTACACTTTTATATAATAAGCAAGATGTGGGGGGGGTTTCAATGTAAGATAGTCAAATGAACAAGCTTTAAGATGATACCAATAACTCCAGATGCCCCAAAAATGACGAGCGCCTGATTCTACAGCGTCGTCACACTTATGATTTTTAAGAAATATTTTAATCCTCTGTGGCGCAGGCTTGTCACACAACCCAGCTCTTTGCCATGTCTCCGTGTTTTCTATCTTTCTTTGGGAACTAGAAAATAAATAATAATACAATTTTAAAAATCCCAGCCACTGCTCCACTTTTGGGGTAATTCAGTTATTGATCATTTCGGGTTTTTTTAGTTTATTCCTTTATAAAGTTTTAGTAACTGAACAGTTTTACGGCACTTGCAACCTAATACGGTTATAATATTATAAGTGTCGAAAATGTGTTCGTTTGCTTTTTACAGAAACATAGATACGGAAACATGGGG
>NW_004798540.1:37794-40177 GCF_000002075.1 Aplysia californica | reverse complement strand
TTGTTGTTGTTGTTGTTGTTGTTGTTGTTGTTGTTGTTGTTGTTGTTGTTGTTTGCTGTGTTGTGGGGTTTTTTTTTAAATTGGGGAAGTGGTTGGTTTGCGGGTGCTCTGGTGTGGTTTGCTCCTTCTTTCCTATCAAACAACTGTCGTCCTTATCTCCCCTCTTTTATGTTTGTTACTCTCTTGTAGCACCTCTAATCTTGTGGCGCTCATATGACCTTATGCAGTTGCGAGCGCCGTAAAACGTCTACTAAAACTAAAAGGGGACATGAGTTCGATTCCCGAGAGACACTGGGGTTTTTGTGGGGGTTTTTGGTGTTGGTTTTGTTTTCTGGTTTGCTTGGGGGTTGTTGTTTTTTTGTGTTCTGATTTGTTTTGTTGGGTTTTTTTAAAATCTGGGAACTCTGGCTGTTTGCTGGGACGTTGTGTCTCTTTGAACCCAGGTTGACTCTGATCATCACAGACAGAGTCAAAGCTGCTTGCCTCCTGATATATCTATGTCTAAACTGTGTCGATATGAGCGTAAAAGAATATCTACAATTACAATTACATGTATTATCCCGAGCCATTCCTTATGAAATCTAGCCGTTATCGTAAACAGCCATGGCGCTCATATGATCGTATGTAGTTGCGAGCGCCGTAAAACCTCTGCTAAACAAACGTAAACAGTCAACCGTGTGATACAACTCAGCAGAGAACGGACTTATCTTTATCAAGCAGACTGAGCTGAAGTCGTTTTCGTTCTTTCTTTTCTTCCTTCATTAATCATTGTGTCTTTGTGGCTTGGAAGAAGAGATGGATTTCTGTACGGCCCGCGAGCTATAGATCTAGATCTACTTTGTACATTATTCTACCAAGCCACGGCTCAGTATGTGTGTGTGTGTGTGTGTGTGTGTGTGTGTGTGTGTGTGTGTGTGTGTGTGAGGATTTATTGAAAGTGCTGACGTGCCCTTTGCTCCAATATTGCGTGGTTGGTAAGAAGCTTATAACCCCCTGGAAGGTTGGGTTGCCAATAACATTATTCTCTACGATAGAGGGTAATATGACAAAAAGGAAAGAGGTGGGGTGTTGTTGGTGAAGATTGGGGTCACAACAAAGTAAAGTTTGATGAGAAAGGCGAGTGGGGTGTTGGAAATGGGTAGGGATGTGTGTGTGTGTGGGGGGTGTTGGAGGGGCTTTTAGGTCGATTTGTAATGAACTTATCTGAAAAACATTCCATTCCCAAAAATCGTGTGAGGAGAGTTAGTGAGGTGATGAAGACATGCCATCATTGATTGCTGGAGCGGACTGGGGTTTTTCCCGCGGTTTATTGCAGTCTGTGAAAGAATGTCAGCTGTACAATATTATGAAAGGTGGCAACGTGGTGAAATCAGGCGCTCCGTCACAATAATCATATTGAAGAAACCGACTTTATATCCACCTGCAGGGCGATTTTTTATCTTTTTATTTTTGTGGGGAGGGGGGGGGGGAGTGGTGGAAGCACAAAAGTGGTTCCATACCTTTTTAATTTTATGTCTATTTTTAAAAAAAACATATATCTGTTCGGATTTTACCAACTAAAAAAAACGTTGTTTAAAAGCAAGCAAAATGTTATTTTGCAGTTTGCAAAGTTCAATTTTGCAGTTTATAAGGAGCCTTAATCTTTTAAGTCGGCACACTTTGGTGCAATGTTCTCGTTAACATCACCCCTGCCATCAGGCAACCGTCACTTCCTTCAGTCCCCAATAATTTAGACGTCATCGAGACAGGTATGTTTCGTCACAAGCAAGGAAATGTACCTAGATTTAAGATGATATTTGTGAGTGGTTGGCGGGTGCTCTTGTGTGGTTTGCTCCATCTTTCCTATCAAACATCTATCGTCCGTATCTCTCCTCCTCCTTCTATTTTGTGTTTGTTACTCTCTTGTAACACCTCTAATCTGCAACACTTAAATGACCTTAGTGTGTTGCTAGTGCCGTATAACGCTTACTAAAACTAAACTAAAACTAAGATGATACCAATGTCTCCATAATGTGCACACACAAAAAACAACAACTGACGAGCGCCTTATTTTCCAGGGTCGTGGGACATACGCGAGGAATGCTGACGTAATGAGCTGCTTCTCCGATTTTATCCCGATGGACAATGATAGGCCAAATGTATAGGTAGAGTTTGTACAGTTTGCAGGAATGGAACGTTAATAGACATGTTAAACTTGAAGAAAACGGCATCCTGTAAATCCAACCAAAAAATGTGACCTTTGTGTCGATTTTCAGCCGATATCCCTATTATCATTATGATAGCACGCCTCACATAATATGATAATTATTAATTTATACATTCATCCTGACTATTCATTTGGTAAAAATTAATTTTAAAATGTTTTATATATATATATATATAT
>NW_004798540.1:30311-36137 GCF_000002075.1 Aplysia californica | reverse complement strand
CCCCCCCCCCCCCTTTTTTTTTAAACAAAAAAATCGAAGGCTTTGATGTGAGATAAGTATGGATGTAAATGTTGATTACGGAAACAATGTATAGGGAGGACAGGTGTTTGGTCGACGAAGCATTTCGTTATCGACGTTGACATTAATCTTGTTGTGATACAATAGACTGGCCAGTTCGCTGGCGCTGTGTTGTCGTGCCAGGTATAAATATTAATGTGCGTGCCGTGTGACGCCCTCCCTATAAACCAGACATTCAATCAGAGGGATCGGTTGAGCGTGAACGACAACGCGTAACAGCTTCAAATTGGATGTGCACACTTGGCAACTTGTCAAGGTTATCACACATAGGGCTATGATTTCTTTTGGAGCTTATTTAAAGTACATACATGTGCCGTGGCGTCGGTGGTCTAGTGGTTAGGCTACCGGACTCGTAATTGTGAGGATGCGGGTTCGGGGGTTCGAGCCGCGGGCCCGACGTTGTGTCCTTGGGAATGGAACTTTACACGAATTTTCCTCACTTCTCCCAGGTGGGAATGGGTACCCGGCCATAGACAGCGAAAGATCTTGTCAGTATGTCAGCGTTTAGCGCCTATAAATGGCCGCTTGCAATGTAAGTTGAGGTTGTTTCAGAATGCTCTCAGGACACTTGCGTCCTACATTTGAGTATTAACCCTATCCGTACGTCGTGTTTTACTATCACATCCATAGGACGTGGGAACTCTGTGCCATCACTTTCCAAAGAGGAAATTTACTCCTTGATCCGATCCGTACGCTTTGCATAACAGTCTGCCAAAACGACTTTTTGAGAAATACTGAAAGTTTCAAAGAGATCTTCGTACTAGACGTATTGCAATATGTGAAGACTACAACCCCGGGGGTACAAAAAGGACTCCACGATGTACTAATAGGGTTAACCAGGCTGGCCGCCTATTATTCCCACCCTCCGAGGGCATTCACTCCAAATGGTATCTTCGGGTGGTTGGCCGGTGCTCTGGTGTGGTCTGCTTCGTCTCTGCTATTAAACATCTATCGTCTTTATCTCCCCTCCTTCTTGTTTGTGTTTGTTACTCTCTTGAAACACACACCTCTAATCGTTGGCACACCTCCTGGGGCGGGTGCTACTGACTGAAGTGTCTTTAGGCCATTCCCAAAGAGGGGGACATTTAAGATAGATGTGAATTTTTTTTTACCAAAAGCGAGGAAAATGAATAAGTTTTCTGATGATACCAATGAAATCTCCTTTCCTGCTCTCTAACAGTGTTCGGTGATCTGCTTTTGTCTCCACTTTCTGCCCCAATCCCCTCACCTCCTTGCCCCCTCTGGGCTCCTGACTCTTTCCGCAGCCTTTCTACTGCTACTCCTTGGCTCCTTCCTACTGCTTTTTTTCAGCCACACCCCTGATCTTCTGGTAGGAAAGATCTACACCTAACCTTCTCGGACAAGGGCGGAAAATCTCGGAGGTTCCGTGTGCAAGTTGCGCAAGTTAAAGATCCCAGAGAGGTCAAAAATCGAAAAGAGTAGGCTTCGATCGCCACCTGGGCAAAAATTCAAAATTCCTACCTACTGAAATGTTAAATGTGTCCCGCGCGCTCAATTTAATAATAAATAATGCACTTGTGAGCGCTGTAAAACACTTATAAAAAAAATGAGCTGGCTGCTGGCACAGTACAAATAAATCAGTGTTGGTCCTGGCTTTTTTTTTCCTGATGTCATCGGTGCTGGCACGTTCAAACGTTTAGTTAATTTGTTTGTTTAGTTTTAACATTTAATCTAAAAAGCTTCTAAAAACCATTCAGTCTAGAAATCATAACCTTCAATCTGTGAGTGGTTGCTTTATAATTAAATTTTAAGCGCACTGCGTTCTTTAGTCCTGACACCGAGTATTTCAATAATATTCTTTTGTTCTCTTGTTTTGTTCGGGTTATTCTATTTTATTTTATTTTATTGTTTTTATTTATTTATTTATTTATGCTTTGATTTGTTTTTGGTCTTTATTTGAACAGAGCTGTGTCCATCCTTGACAAAACTTGAAGACATGCCGGGCAGGTCCCCGCAACCCAGGAAATAATTGGCTGTTTAGGATCAAATGGCTCTCATATCATGTCGGCTTTTGTTTACGTCTAAGGCTCTGCTCGACGAGAAATCGATCTTTGCACAAGGCGAGGTGTTCTTGGTTCTTTGCCCCTGCCACAGCAAACGGCCACGGAGGAAATATTCTTTCCGAATGGACCTTGTCAATAATCTAGTCGACCCCCCCCCAAACTATGTGACCTACTAGGATCGCACCTCACTCACTCTCTCACTAACTCACTGGCAGGCATAACAGTCCCCCCCCCCCCTCCTCACCAAGCCAGGCTAGAACATTTTTCTTCTGAGAATGAGATAGGATAAGATAAGATACGCAGCTTTATGGTCCAGATCCTGGCACATTGGTTTGGTGTTTCAACACGTACACATGTACACACGCACACACGGACGCATGCACACACACGCACACATGCACACACACACGGACACATGCGCACACACTCACACGCGCACACGCACACAGACACACATACACGCACACACACACACATACACACACACACACACACACACACACACACTCACACACACACAAACAAACATGCACGCGCACACAGTATACTTGCACTCACAAACAGGCTCACAGTCACACGCATAATATAAATGAACAGTAATACGAGTATCAACAATAATAATGTTAAGCTAGATACGTACTGGGTATTTCGATTGTGACTCAGTGGTGTTCTGATGCATGTCTAAGTCTAATGTCATATGAATACTTATAACAAGATGGCTAAGATGGAAAAAGTTTGATGGATGATGGTAAGAATGACCTTCTGTATCATTCTTTGCTACAGACTAGAAGCATGGGTCTTTTACTTCAGACTGATATTTTTATTTGAGAGAACAAGGGATGTTTTGTGTCCAAAGAGATGGAATTAATTGGCCAAAGTGTTCTCATCTAATTCGTTATAGCAGCCGGTTACTTGGGTTCAGGGTTTGCGGGGGGGGGGGGGGGGGGGGGGGGGGGGGGGGGAGCTGGATCTGGGTGTGAAATAATGTGATGCGTAATTCTCTGTTGTGATTTTGTAATTGTATACGTTTCTGGCTTCTGTCGACATAATAAATGAGATCATTTGGTCGGTTTAAGGACAAGCGGGCTAACCCAGATTTGGGGGGGGTTTCTAGAAATCTTGACCTACACCAAAAGTGGGCAATGCCCTACCTATAGGAGAAGTTTGGTTTCATTGGTATGTATATTTGCTTGGTTATAGAGAAAACTCTCCTTGTTTTTTTAAGAAACTGAACAAGGGTCCAAAAACTTTACTTTCGAATTTCTCAAAACAGTATTTTTCGGGATAGCCCGCTTGTGCTTAAAAGCGACCTAATATGAGACGGGCTGCCTTGACCCTGTCTGTCCGGACCTTCCCGGACTGAGAGCAATGTATCATACTACACAACGTACCAAAAGACAGTCAGAGAGTGGGTGGGTGGCGGGTGCTCTGGTGTGGTTTGCTCCTTCTTTCCTATCAAACATCTATCGTCCTGATCTCTCCTCCTTCTGTTTTATGTTTGTTACTCTCTTGTAACACCTCTAATTTTCGGCACTTATATGACCTTATTGTGTTGCAAGTGCCGTAAAACTCTTACTAAAACTCAACTGTCAGAGATACCCGATGAAAAAAAAACCCAACCCTCTCTACTCGGGATTTGAACACACGGCTTCTGCGCCTGCACCTTAACCAGAGAGTTTTACAGTAATAAACCCTATCTGCCTTAACGCCGGGGGTTTCCGGGTGTACAGTCATACAGATCTGCTGATAAATTTATAGAGAGGTATATTGTAGAACAAAGAGGTATATTGTAGAACAAAGAGGTATATTGTAGAACAAAGAGGTATATTGTAAAACAAAGAGGTATATTGTAGAACAAAGAGGTATATTGTAGAACAAAGAGGTATAATATAATATGGTAGTACAGAGAGGTATATTGTAGAACAGAGAGGTATAATATAATAATGGTAGTATAGAGAGGTATATTATGGTAGTGTAAAGAGGTATATTATGGTCGTATAGAGAGATATAATAAAATATTATGGCAGTACAGACAAGATGGTGGTATAGAGCCGGTATATTGTAGAGCAGTGAGGTATTTAATTTATTACGGTAGTACAAAGAAGTATACAATTGTAGTATAGAGCGATATAATATAATATGGTAGTACAGAGAAGTATGTGAAGCGTGCTGACAAAATGAGTTACTTCTCGGATTTAAGCCCTATGAAAATAGATACATTATCACGCTTACGGGTTAAATTTTTACTATTTGTAAGTATGAAATAACAAAAGGCATTTAGTACTTAATGAATATTGCATCAATAGAAAACCTAGAAGTTTCTCCCTAGTGTCGATGTTTGGCCAATATCTGCATTTGTGGATTGTGAGAAGTAACTCATTTTGTCAGCATGCCTCTCAAATGGTAGTAGAGAGAAGTATATTGTAGAACAGAGAGGTATAATATAAACATATGGTAGTACAAAGAGGTATAATATGGTAGTACGGAGAGGTACACCATAATACGTTAGTGTAAAGAGGTATATGGTAGAACAGAGAGGTATAATATAAAAATATGGTAGTACAAAGAGGTATTATATGGTAGTCCCGAGAGGTACACCATAATATGGTAGTGTAAAGAGGTATATGGTAGTATAGAGAGGTATAATATGATTATATGGCAGCACAAAAAGGTATATGGTCGTACAGTTAACATCTAGACAAAGAAGTCTTCCGTGAGGGACGGTCGTAAAAATGAAGCCCAAGTGATAATTAGGCAAGGATTTTCGTTCCTAATCCAAGTATTCCTGGGTTTATTATAGCCTTAACGTTTGCCATGTATTCAATCATGTCTCGACAGAAGCCGATGGTAGGCTGTTGTCAATGAAGTCGAGTTTTAACCCTATCCGTACGTCTGGGTCATTTTGTACCCCCGGGGTTGTATTCTTCACCCTTTAGAATACTTCTATTACGAAGACCTCTTTGAAACTTTCAGTATTTCTCAAAAATAATTTGGACAGACTGCTATGCAAAGCGTTAGGATCGGATTAACGAGTAAATTTCCTCTTTGGAAAGTGGTGGCACAGAGTTAGTTCCCCAAGTCGTATGGATACGATAGTAAAACAAGACGTACGGATAGGGTTAAATGCTTTATAATATCAGTTTAGTGAGGTTGCTTTTGAATTTCAAGGGGTTTTACCAATATATTCATGGGTAGGTTGTACATACAAAGCCCTCTTAAAATGTTCGAAGTGTGAACAATTTTGAGATTTTTACAACAAAAGTTATCCGATTTATACCCCCCTCCCCCCTAAAAAAAAATTGATCCCGTCATACATTTACCTGTTATGGTTCGGCTTCAGAGAGTACAAGTGTTATCGAAATTCTAGACTTAAAATAAAGTCAGCGCACAAGAAAAAATGTGAGTACGAAGGCAAGTAGAGAATTTTTTAAACGCACGTAGTAACAAAACATATACGTGAGAGTCGAGAAAAAAAATTAGGAGAAAGAGCCGCCTACTGATACCCTGTTACACGCAGTCTGTCCCCCAGAATTGCCCGCACAATTCATCTTCTGCGTGACGTCACGTCCACTGTATTAGCTCTTGTTGTTCGCTTATCGGCCACGGACTCCCGAGGTAGTCTGGAAAAGCGTTTGGGGGTCTCTCTCTTTGTCTGTCTGTCTGTCTGTCTGTCTGTCTGTCTGTCTGTCTGTCTGTCTGTCTGTCTGTCTGTCTGTCTCTCTCT
>NW_004798540.1:28813-30167 GCF_000002075.1 Aplysia californica | reverse complement strand
GCAACACTAAAAAACTGATACAAGATAACGGGTTTACAATAAGGGTCGTTACAATAAAACATTAAAGTAAGGACGCCTTAGTAAGGTATATTTCTCTCTCTCTCTCTCTCTCTCTCTCTCTCTCTCTCTCTCTCTCTCTCTCTCTCTCTCTCTCTCTCCCTATCTGCTTAGACTCCTGTTCTCCATTGAGCTGACATATTATTGCTACCATAGAATTACAAAGTTGTATCTGCTCAGTATCTAGGTTTGAGAAATTTGACGTCAAAACTTTGGAGTTTTATAACAGTCTTGTCTAGTTTTTTTGTTTTTTTTTCGAAGGCAGTCCTTTGAATATCTTGACTTCGAATAAATATCTTATTTTTCATCATTTCTTTCTTCCTTCATTTCCTCCTTCCTTCAGTCTAGAGACACAATAGATCATGTTGGAAATACGGCTCCAATGCCCGAGAGGACTACCAGTTCCCAGAAAGAACAATCTCCACCCCACACCTCCCCCTCTTTCCATCGCTCCTGCCCCCCCCCCTTTTTTTTTTTACACTTCTTCTTTTAAAAAAAACCCAAAAAAACAACCCTCCAACCCAATAAATAACAAAATCACACCAGGACCGCATTTGGATTCATAATATTTTTAGCTTTTTGGTGTTTGGCTTGGGGTTGAGTCAGAAATCAGCTGCCTAGCTAGTTAGCTGCACGGTCCTGATTGCTGGGCTGGAGGGAGGGAGGGAGCTTGGTGTGATGAGAAGCTCGGTGTTTGCTCACTGGGACTGACAATAATGGTCGCTTTTAATTAAGGACAAGCCGGCTAACCCAGACTTCGGGGGTTTCCAGAAATCTAGACCTACACCAGACACCAAAAGTGGGCACTGCCCTACCTATAGGACAAGTTTGATTTCACTGGTGTGTATATTTGATTTGTTAACTCTCATGAAATTGAAGATGAATTTCACTTTATTCTCTATTGTTCACACTTTGTCCATCAAAGGAAATTGTTAATCCCTCCCAGCCTGACTCAGCCCAGTGACAGAAATATGCAATGTTTGACCCACGATAAAAGATATGTGCACAACCTGTACTTATTCATTATGAAAACTTTACTTATCAAATGAGTGTTTTATGGGATGTGATGTGGGCCAATGGCCTTAAACACTGAATAAACTTACTTACTAATATGTGTTTTGTTATAGAGAAAACTCTCCTTGTCTTTTAAAGAAACTGAACAAGGGTCCAAAAACGTTACCTTCGATATTCTCCAAACAGCATATTTCGGGATAGCCCCCTTGTGTTTAAAAGCGACCACGTGCTTCCCAGACATTATCCCTACCTCTCTTTTTTCATGTAGTTTGATATCCCCCCC
>NW_004798540.1:25980-27110 GCF_000002075.1 Aplysia californica | reverse complement strand
GGGGGGGGAGACAGTGAGGGAAAAGTAGGTATAAGTGAACGGGTAATGGCCTAATTGAGGTCTCTATCGAAAGTTCCTTGACCTACCATGCACACCAATTAGGGTCTCCACTGTCTATGGGGCCGATGTGGAAGTCATGATAACGATATATTATTATTCAAATAAATTGCACTGCATTGAACCCATGGGGAAATTTGGATGATTTAGGCATACATACATAATACAAAACATGCATAAATACAGAATTTGTAACCCTATCCGAACGTCGTGTTTTACTATCGTATCCATACAACGTGGGGAAATCTGTGCCCTCACTTTCCAAAGAGGAAATTTACCCGTAAATCCGATCCGTAGGATTTGTATAGCAGTCTGTCAAAATGATTTTTGAGAAATACTGAAAGTTTCAACGAGATCTTCGCACTAGAATACTCTAAAATTTGAAGAACACAATTCCGGGAGTACAAAATGACCCCATAGGGCGTACGGATAGGGTAAAACACACAAATAGAATTATACAAACATAAGTGAAAGATAATTTTGGCTTACTTAAAAAAGGGTGGACCTCAACTACACCTTTCCTCGTGGAAAAACGATATAGGGAAATACTTGGCTGCAGGTGACCCAAGGGAAGGAGTTGGAGAGAGAGAGAGAGAGAGAGAGAGAGAGAGAGAGAGAGAGAGAGAGAGAGCTCTGGGGGAAATTGTGTGCGTTATATTTTCTCCAGGGAAAGCAATTTGTATTGTGCGTGGAAGAAAGGAGGGAAGCTCTGCGCATCTCAGATAACCTGAACGATTGTTGCCGAGGTGGAATGAACAAATAATGATGAGAGAAGATTCTATCTGCTCCACACTGCAATGACATCGCCCGCGACTGAACTCGGCGACTGGGAATAATTCTTTTTAAAAAGAAGCAGTCTGGAATTTGGGCATTCCTCGCTCTTCTTCCCTGGGTGAGGTCTACGATTAAGGTGCAGGTGATGGATGATGATGGGGAGTGGAGGCGTTTGTCGGTTTTTCTGTGCGTAATTTGTGTGCAGTGATAATGCACGAAGAAGAAGAAGAAGAAGAAGAAGAAGAAGAAGAAGAAGAAGAAGAAGAAGAAGAAGAAGAAGAAGAAGAAGAAGAAGAAGA
>NW_004798540.1:21786-23619 GCF_000002075.1 Aplysia californica | reverse complement strand
CCCCCCCCCCCCCTCCCCTACTTTGCACACAAACCACACAAACACACTGACTCCTGCGCATAAGACACAGGCTAGACCTACCTGTTGGCCACATAACTCATTATCAGACCAGACGAAACCCTAGTTTTTAACAAGAGCAATTTCCACAATTTGGGAACTCTGCGAGAGTAGCGATATTTGCTAGGTGTCAGTGAAAAAGAAAGTTTCCCTTTATCTCAGATCAAGGTAAATTCCCTATCTGTCAGGGAAAGAATTATCCTGTTAATGTGTACTCAATTGGCAGACCCAAAGTTTGCGGAGTAGCGGTAAGATAAAGGGAGGGTAAAAGAGTGAAAGAGACAGAGAGATGAAGAAAGAGGAAGCACGCAAGCGTGTAGAAACAGAAAGAGACAAATAGAGAGAAAAACAGGGAGGTAGGGATAGAAAGACAGAGGGAGATTGAAAGATTCAGAGAGAGAGCATGAAAGACAGAAGAGAGAGAGAGAGAGAGAGAGAGAGAGAGAGAGAGAGAGAGAGATAGAGAGGGAGAGAGAGAGAGTCTGGCGGTAAGGCGCTTTACTGTCGTACACAGAAGACATGACGTTTGATTCCAATATAACAAGGGTTTTTTATCGAGTACGGTACCTGATTTGTTTGATAAAATTGTTTGGGTTTTGTGTACCCTGTGGGTGGTTGGCTGGTGCTCTGGTGTGGTTTGCTTCTTCTTTCCTATCAAACATCTATCATCCTTATCTCCTCTTCTTCTTTTTTATGTTTGTTACTCTCTTGTAACACCTCTTATCTTCTGGAGGTCATATGACCTTACAATGCAGTTGCGAGCACCGTAAAACCTCTACTTAAACTAAACTTTTGTGTACCCTTGTCATCGTTTTGTATTGGTCGTGAGCTGTTTTGTGGTTCTAAAAGGGGGGCTGGAGTTGCAGGGCGCCGCTTGTATTTCCTACTTCTGAACTTTCACTCTGTTGTTTCTCTCTGTCTATCTGTCCTGCCTTTTCCTAACATAATTTAATGGCTGTTATTGTGTCGGTTAGCTAGTTGAAACAAACAAACAAACAAACAAACAAACAAACAAATTGTGGCTAAACTACGCCAAATGGGTGGCGGGCTGGTGCTCTGGTGTGGTTTGCTCCTTCTTTCCTGTCAAACATACATCGTCCTTATCTCCCTTCCTTCTGTTGTGTGTTTGTTATTCTCTTGCTTGTAACATCTCTAATCTTCGGCTCTTAATATAAGACCTTATTGTGTTACAAGCGCCGTAAAACTCTTACTAAAACGTTTTCAAAAAACGTTATTGTTTCTCCCTGTCTATCTGTCCTGCATTTTCCTAGCATTAAGATATGGCTGTTGTTGTGTCGGTTTGCCTATTCAAACAAACAAACACATTGTTGCTAAACTACGCCATGTCATTTTATGTTTTTTGGGCCAGGTTGAGCGAGGCTTGTGAATTTTGCCGGCATTGTGTGCAGTGTGCCGTTATAATAAGTGGGTGGTTGGCGGGTGCTCTGGTGTGGTTTGCTTCTTCTTTCCTATCAAGCATCTATCGTCCTTATCTCCCCTTCTTCTTTTTTTATGTTTGATACTCTCTTGTAACACCTCTAATTTTCGGCACTTATATGACCTTATTGTGCAGCAAGTGCCGTAAAACACTTACTAAAAAAAAGAATGTGTGCATGAGCATTATTTAGCCCTACTTTTGTGTTGCTTTTTATCCGTGCAGGTGTGACAGTGTGTTTATAGCTATCTTTTATCCTCCCTTTCGATGTCGTTAAAAGCTTTGAAATGTGCTTTTCCTGTGTTGCAACTGGTTATTTTGCCTCTTTCCACGTCACCATC
>NW_004798540.1:16421-19470 GCF_000002075.1 Aplysia californica | reverse complement strand
TGATGATGATGATGATGATGATGATGATGATGATGATGATGATGATGATGATGTTCAACCTAACTCAACATACGGCGGCAGGGTGCTCCGGTACCTCAGATCGTATAATGCTGGAGAACAGAGTGAACGGCCTTGGTTCGAATCCCGTGCAGGATGTTTTTGAGCTTGGGGTTTTCGTGGAGTTCCCTAGGCTCTGAACCTATTTTGGCTCGGTCCTGTCGGAGATAGATAGACGTTAAGTTCAGAGTCATGTCCTCTTTAATGACCCAACAATGTTTAAAGTGGCGTTAAACCCATACACGTAATTATAGGACGGTCAAAAATTCGTGGCACAACGTGTCCTCACATATCTCTTT
The DNA here is from genome assembly GCF_000002075.1 of Aplysia californica. Taxonomy (NCBI): domain Eukaryota; kingdom Metazoa; phylum Mollusca; class Gastropoda; order Aplysiida; family Aplysiidae; genus Aplysia; species Aplysia californica. The sequence goes on along the minus strand of NW_004798540.1, from coordinate 19,114 downwards.
AACGGGAGAATCAATGTCACCCATACTTTGCATATCGGTGTGTATCAATTTTTCTTAACTTAATCACATTTTTTCCACAACAACTGAGGCTTGATTAAGAAACCTCTCTTCATAAATTTGTATAAAATACTATAAATCTCCATCACTCGGGAAAATGGGATTGTTCACAGCACTTCCTGCTTCTCGCACACAATTTGCATACACTTGTGGCCAACGTCACAGCTCGTCAATGACACTTTTTAATGGCAAAACGTCTAACAAGAAATTAATTTTATAGTGAACTTATTTTTTGCACTAAAGGTTCGCTAAACATACCTTCAATAAGAATTATTTTGCGATTAGAAAAAAAAATGACAGACTTTCCTTTAAAAGCGATATTGCGCGAGCTGTAAACTTTTTTTTTTAATCTGTAGAAACCATCGACTGGGATTTTTTATTTTTATTTATTAAGGAATTTTCTAGTTTTTAGGATACAGTTTGCAGGAGTTTAAAAAACATTCACGTTTTAAGACAAATTGATATATAAAAGTCATTGTGCAAAAGTTGGAGAATCTATGTTTGATAGATTTTCTAATTAAAGAGATATTTGACAATAATTTGTGCTATGCATTTTTGACCGCACAATACTTACTTACTCACTTTCTTACTATCTAACTCGGGAAATCTTAAAAGACTTCTCTTCGGCTTTCGTAACTTCTCAAAACGATTTTAAATTCTTTGTCTTTTGAAGTGGAAGACTCGCCTTTTAAATTACCCGCGACCGCTGAAATCCACCAATTTGCACAATAATGAGAAAGGGAGTCGGCTCAGAATGCTAAACAGATCCTGTCGACCACTCTGTGTTACGTGTGGAGGGGAAATACTGGAAGTAGTGCTTTGAGATCTGGGGCCAATGATGAGGGAGCAGAGGGGTGGGAGGGGGGGGGGGGATTGAGAGGTTAAAAAAAGGGGGGGGGGCGTGGAAAATCGGACGAATATGTAGGAGCTTATTATTATTATAAGGTTTGAAATTGAGTTGCTGAAACAAATGTTGATGTTTGATAAACAAATGTTAGCAGCTGAAAAGACTGGTATCGGTGAGCTGAATGTTCTTTCGCAAAAAGAAAGAGGACGACGTGTTCGTATGTGTGTTTCTGACGCCTCTGTTTCATTTATCACCCTCAACTGTCTTCTGTTGCGGGTAGTTGGCAGATGCTAAGTGTGTTTTCCTTCTTTCCTATCAAATATCTGTCGTCCTTATACCTCCTTCTTTTTTGTGTTTGTTACTCTCTTGTAACACCTCTAATCTTCAACTCTAATATGACTTTATTGTGTTGCAAGTGCCGTAAAACTCTTACTAAAACTGTCTCCTGTTGAAATAAAACCGTTACAGTATTGCCCTCACTTGTATACTCTAGCTATTTGTCACCTAATGTCCTGCTTCTGTGGAGACAATTATTTGATGCTCTGTTGCACCCTGAGAAAGTTGTAAGTTTGGCTTATGTGGGTGGTTGGAGGGTGCCACTGTTACGACCTTCTACTTTACCGTCCTTCTGTTGTTTCTGTCTGCCTGTCTGCCTTACTTTCCCCTAGCACTAAATGACTAGCATGTGTATGTTTACTTCTCTTTCGACAAACAAGGAAGCAAATCTGGCTTGTAAAACAATCAACTTTGTTCAGAGAGTTAGTATTGTTTTGGATCCAAGGAAATTGAGAAGATATGACGCTGTCAAGTGTCAGAATTATTGTACTCAAACGCAGTGACTCTCAGTGCCATAGCTCAGTACGCATGAAACCTTTGGAAACTCACAAAGGATTGTGTGGGTGGTTGGCGGGTGCTCTGGAGTGGTTTGCTTCTTCTTTCCTATCAAACATCTATCGTCCTTATCTTCCTTTCTTCTTTGTATGTTTGTTACTCTCTTGTAACACCTCTGATCTTCTGGCGCTCATGTGACCTTATGCAGTTGCGATCGCCGAAAAACGTCCACTAAAAAGAAAAAAAAAGTATTGCTGCCAATGTTTGGAATTTTTTTACATTCAGTAACTAGGGATTCATGTTTTTCTGCGAGAAGTTCAAAGACTTCTTTATTAAGTGTTTAGAACGTATTGTACATCGTGAAACCAGGCACAGCTTTAATATTTTTTTCAGTAAACAGGGAATAATATTTCATAGCCATTCCCGATAATCGTTGTTTAGTTGTATTGCACGTCGTAAAATCTGGTGAACTAGTAGCGTTGTTCGGATGTCGTGAACAATCTGTCCTTGTTCCTAGATATTATTTGCCAATAACTTGGCTTCATTGTACGTAACACAAAATCGGATGCGATTGTTATTACACAAGTGAATATGAGCAGAATAGTGATGAAAGAATACACAATGTTACGTCCCGTAAGGTTGACGGTGCCGTTAAGCGCACATCCCACGAGATCTTATAAATACCTACGTCTCGGAGACGCCAGTGGATTAAACGATGTTGTCCGGCTGGTCACCGAACTGGTCTGGCCGGACTCTCGTTGGTGACTGGCTCCTACAACCGCCGGCCTTCTGACCTGTCATTGACCACACCAAGTGCCACACCTAAACTGATGTGCACACGACACGATCTTGTTGTTGTTTGATAATGTTGAGCGTCGAATCGGTAATGAAAATCGGTGGGTTTTGAAAACTGAGAAACTCGACATGATCTTGTTGAACGTCGAATTGGTAATGAAAA
>NW_004798540.1:15222-16321 GCF_000002075.1 Aplysia californica | reverse complement strand
TAGTACTGAGAAACACATCACCCGTGTTTGATGTCGTGTCACGGTAAGGCGCTTGGCTGTCCCGCGCAGAATACCCGAGTTTGATTCCCGGTTGGAGAGAAAACTATGTTTATAGAGTATCTCGGTCTTTCAGCTGGGATGCTGTAGTATCCCTCTCAGCCTGGATTGGCCCTGGCAAAAAGGGTCGGAAGCCTGCCTCCTAAATTATCTAAACTTTGTCGATGGCAGCGTTAAAACAAATACATTTTAAAACATTCAAATGAGAAGCCCACCACCACAATAATGGCCATTTAGTGGTGGTGCATGGGTACGGAAGATACACAGAAATATGGAGGAATATAACCGAAGTATGCCTTGCCATTGGCACCTGCCAAAACACCCACAAATGTTTGCGAACATCACACATGGGAGAGATGGGTTGTCTCCCTAATGTCGTCAAGGTGAGGATAGTAAACCCGATTCCATGTAAAGACTTCTCTGTTGACATCAACCCCTTGGCGCTCATATGACCATTATACAGTTGCGAGCCCCGTAAAACCTCTACTAAATATAAAAATAAAATGTCGTCAACACAGAACCCAACGTTGAGCCTTTCGACAAGACGAACGAGTCGAATCATGACAGTGCGCACCTTCCATAACGTGACGCCGGGCTGGTGGGATGTGGGATGGTCACTTCAAAGCGTCCCTGGGGAAGGCGTCAGTCCTGAACCACTAGAGAGCCACAGCTTTGGTGTTGGTTATTAATCGGATGTGCATGCTTGGGTTGAAGGTTTGAATCCATGTGGGTTCCCAGTTGCTTTTTTACCAGTCCGTTCTCACATGTTTTGTGCAGGTCATGTGTAGGCCAGGAGACGTAGTCCTCCGTCTTCCTCTGTCTTCCTCTGTCTTCTGTCTTCCGTTTTCTGTCTTTTCATCTTGTTACTGGTTGTTGGTGTTGTTGTTGTTTTGTTATAGTTGTTCTCGATATTCTTGTTATTTTTGTTATTTTTGCTGTTGCTGCTGCTGCTGCTGTTGTTGTTGTTGTTGTTGTTGTTGTTGTTGTTTTTCTTCTTCTTCTTCTTCTTCTTCTTCTTCTTCTTCTTCTTCTTCTTCTTCTT
>NW_004798540.1:12531-13811 GCF_000002075.1 Aplysia californica | reverse complement strand
CCCCCCACACACACTTAAATTACACACACACACACACAACACACTTAAATTACACACACACAGACAACACACCTAAATTACACACATGATACACACACACACACAAACAACACACCTAAATTACACACATGATACACACACAGACAACACACCAAAATTACACACATGATACACATACAGACAACACACCAAAATTACACACATGATACACATACAGACGGCACGTGCCAGCCGCACTGACTCACACCCTCTGCCCTGGGGTTGGATGGACGGCTCTGTCTGTCAGGAAAGTTAAACCTTGTGTCTGTCTGGAAAGTTAACCCTTGTGTCTCTCTGGGAAGTCAACCCTTGTGTCTGTTTGGGAAGTTAACCCTTGTGTCCGTTTGGAAAGTTAACCCTTCTGTGTGTCTGGAACTAGTGGAACACAGGCTACCCTTCTGTCTGTCTGTCTGGGAACTTAACCCCTGTGTCTGTCTGGGAAGTTAACCCTTCTGTGTGTCTGGAACTAGTGGAACACAGGCTACCCTTCTGTCTGTCTGTCTGGAACATTCTTTTCTGTCTGGAAAGTTAACTCTTCTATTTGTCTGGGGCGTTCACCCTTGTGTCAAGAGCATTAACCCTCGAATCTGTCTGGATCATTAACCCTTGTGTCCGAAGCGTTAACCCGTGTGTTTGGAAAGTTAACCCTTTCGCACCACGCTCTATCCAGGCAGTTCGTCTGTAACCAGTACACACACACACACACACACACACACACACACACACACACACACACACATCCCACTTTGTTAAGCGGTAACTATTATTTGCCGCTTCCACAGTATGATTACCATCCACATCAACATTATTATTTTTACCATTACGATTATTAATTCTCATCATTTTTCACACAATAAAACTTATGATCTATTACGCCTACTACCGTTGTTCAGTTCATTATCATAATATTCATTATGGAATAAATATTATAACAAGTTCAAGTAACAATGTATAAACACAAATACAAGAGAGTGGGTGGTTGGCGGGTGCTCTGGTGTGGTTTGCTTCTTCTTTCCTATCAAACATCTATCGTCCTGATCTCCCCTTCATCTTTTTTATGTTTGTTACTCTCTTTTAACAGCTCAAATCTTCTGGCGCTCATATGACCTTATGCAGTTGCGAGCGCCGTAAAACCTCTACTAAACTAAAACTAAATACAAGAGAAGACATATAAGGTCTTGCATAATCCAATGCAGAGATGAACGTCCGTCATGAAATTTTAATGTTTACAGTAAATCTCC
>NW_004798540.1:9874-12431 GCF_000002075.1 Aplysia californica | reverse complement strand
GGGGGGTTGTCGTTTATTGGTTAAATTGTGCAAAGCCTGCATGCACCGTCTGTGAGGCTCAGTTGCTATCGTGGGTGGTTGTCGGGTGCTCTGGTGTGGTTTTCTTTTTCTTTTCTACCAAACGTCTATCGCCTTTATCTCCCCTCCTTCTTGTTTGTGTGTATGTTACTCTCTTGCAACACCTCTAATCTTAGGCACTTATATGACCTTATTGTGTTGCAAGTGCCGTAAAACTCTTACTAAAACTATCAGTTGCTATCGACGTTGACAACAGCATGGGACGGATGTACCTGGTTCAAATCATTCCCAATGGGGTGTTCCGAGAACGTGGGTTGTTTGGTGGCTTTTCAAAACTTACTTACCACCTAACTACTGCTAGCCCAATGCCATGTTAAAATCGCAGGTTTCACCACTGAAATAACCTTCTAGTCTTCAAAGAGGCGTTAACTGTACCATACCATACCATACTATACCATACCATGTCATACCGTACCATACCATACCATACCATACCATACCGTACTACACCAGATCATACCCCACCCTACCCTACACTACCCTACCCTATCCTACCTTACCCTACCCCACCCCTCCACATCACACTGGAACATACCAGACACGCACCATCTGCGCACCTCTTGTTCCCCATCTGTGTTCCCCGTTTTCCAGTGCACCGATATGATCAGATCATCACCTGCAGGCTGTTCGCTTCGACGTCGCCGCATGTTGCACACCAATTCCACCAAGATACACGATGTTGCCATTTTCAGGAAAGTGCTGCAGCTTGTAAACATGCTTGGGTTTTTATTCGCGATGGTGTTCCGTGATAATGTATAGAATTGCCGGTGTGTTCCCCTGCCTTATATTTCTGTAATCTGTTTTATCTAGGGGGGTTTTATATAGAGAAATCAATTTGTCGTTCTTCAGATATAGCAGGGTCGAAAGTTCAACTAAATCTACATACATATAAGATAAGATAAGATAAGATATCAGTCTATTATCCCTTTTGGTAATGGTTCACGATAATGAAAGACGTCAATTCATAATTATTTAGATTTGCCTGCGAAAGTTCCACGATATTAAGATAAGATAAGATAAGATATCACTTTATTATCCCTTTTGGTAATTTTTCACAATAATGAAAGACGTCAATTCATGATTCTTTAGATTCGCCTGCCGAAAGTTCAACGATATTAAGATAAGATAAGATAAGATAAGATAAGATAAGATAAGATAAGATAAGATAAGATAAGATAGGTCAAGATATCACTTTATTATCCCGGTGGCGTTACTGGAACGGTGACGGCACATGTAGAAATACATACAATTTTAAATGCATTTTAGTTTCTTAAAAGAAATACAAAAGGTCATACCAGTTACATCTCTCAAACCACATGCAGGAACTTGATTGCTTTTTTCCCTTTTTTGGAAGTGTTTTACGGCGCTCGCAACTGCATCAGGTCATTTGAGCGCGCAGGACACATTAAACATTTTCAGTTGGTAGGAAATGTTGAATTATTCCCGGGTGGCGGCTGAAGCCTACTCTTATCAATTTTGGACCACAACGGATCTTTAACGTGCACAACTTGCACATGGGACCTCCGAGATTTTTCGTCCTTGTCCGAGAAAGCTAGGTGTAGATCTTTCCTACCTGAAGCTCAGGGACAAGGGTAGCAGTAAGAAGGAGCTAAGGAGTAGCAGTAGAAAGGCTTCAGAAAGCGTCGGGAGCCCAGAAGAGGGGGCAAAGGAGGTGAGGGGGTGGGGGCAGAAAGTGGAGACAGGGGTAGACGACAGAACATTGCTAGAGAGCAGGAAAGGAGGTGAAAGGGGAAACTTTTTAGGGAAGGAAATTTTCCGTCGCTATCCGGATTCGAACCCGGAACCTATTGAATGAGAGGCTAACACCTTAACCTCTTGGCCACGAGAGCCCCCATTTGACAGCTAACAACGTGCATTCGTATATTATGTGCATGGATAGGAAGGGATTGTTTCAACTGCATGTCGTTATGGGATATTACAGCTACACCCCTTCCCTTCCCACGGAATTTGAAAGTTATAAAACAGAGAGAGAGAGATAGACAGAGAGAGAGAGAAAGAGAGAGAGAGAGAGAGAGAGAGAGAGAGAGAGAGAGAGAGAAAGAGAGAGAGAGAGAGGGGGGGGGGAGAAAGAGGAGACAGAGACAGAAAAGAGGTGGGGGGGTAGAAAAAGAGAGACATTTGTTTAATATGTGCCTTCATCAAACAGGGTATTTTAATCACAATTGATGTGATACAGCTAATCCCCTTCCCACACCCGCCCCTCTCCCTCCCTCCCTCCCTCCCTCCCTCCTTCCCTCCTCTCAGATAAGACTGATGAGAACAGTCTCCTTTGTGTGTGTGTTTTCCCACTCACCAAGAACAAACTTCCGCGCCCCTCTTAGAATGAATTGTCAGGAGTCGAGAGCAATAGCTGGTCTGGGAGAAAGAAAAAAAGAAAACAGAAAACGAGACAAACAGGACCGACTGTAAACCGTTAGGACAGGCCGGGGGGCCCATCTCAATCTCAATCTTCTCCCCC
>NW_004798540.1:8639-9481 GCF_000002075.1 Aplysia californica | reverse complement strand
AGGGGAGGGAGGAGGGAGGGGAGGAGTGGAGAGGGTCATGGTGTTAGGGTTGAGGTTGATTATAGTGAGTACTCGAGACCTCTGCTTAGCGTGAGTATGGGTATGTCTATGTGTGTATATATTTGTGTATTTGTATATTCGTTGGTGTAGGCAAGGTTTATTTCCGACTCCTCACCGCTAATCTATTTATCTCGCTATCTTTCTATCTCTCTATCTACCTATCTATTTATCTATCTATCTATCTATCTATCTATCTATCTATCTATCTATCTATCTATCTATCTATCTATCTATCTATCTATCTATCTATCTACCTATCCATCCATCAATCCATCCATCCATCTATGTGGGTGGTTGGCGGGTGCTTCTTCTCTCCTGTCAAACATCTATCATCCTGATCTCTCCTCCTTTTTTGTGTTTGTTACTTTCTTGTAACACCTCTAATCTTCGGTAACTATAGTACCTTCTTGTTTTGCAAGTGCCGTAAAACTCTTACTAGAACTAAAACTCCATCCATCTATCTATCCATTTATCTATCTATCTATCGGTCTATCTCTCTATGAAACTGAAAGAGTGAGAGAGAGAGGGAGAGAGAGAGAGAGAGAGAGAGAGAGAGAGAGAGAGAGAGAGAGAGAAAGAGAGTACGTATGTGTGTGTATGTATGTGTGGGTTTGTTTGTTGTTGTTGTTGGGGAGGGGGTTGGGGGAAGAGGGGAGAAAGAGAGAAAGAGAGAAAGAGAAAGATAGGGAGTGAGAGAAAGGGAAATAGATAGATAGGTAGGTAGATAGGTAGGTAGATAGGTAGGTAGATAGGTAGATAGATATATAGATAGATAGATAGAT
>NW_004798540.1:5244-7613 GCF_000002075.1 Aplysia californica | reverse complement strand
GCAGAGATTTTGTTGTTGCTATAGCCCGATAAGTGTCTATGGTCAGATGTGTTACTAAACAACGTAACATGTAAAACAAAGAAAGAGGAGAGATCAGGATGATAGATGTCAGCTACTGATAGGAAAGAAGGAGCAAACCAAACCAGAACATCTGCCAACCGCCCACGTGCGGATTTCCCCCCCTCCCCCTTCCCCCCAAATCCATCACTCCACTCCAAAATAGCCAGACAGTCATGTCTAGACACATCTGCTTTTCATAATATATTTCCTGGCTCTCTCTCTCTCTCTCGTAAATGAAAATCCATGTGTTCTGTGCCAAAACTGCTCTAACGGCCACCCGTATAAGACAATCACCTGTACAAACGGCCACCTGTATAAGACAATCACCTGTACAAACGGCCATATGTATAAGACAATCACCTGTACAAACGGCCACCTGTATAAGACAATCTCCTGTACAAACGGCCACTTCCGGTCCTCTTTAACATTTATAATGACCCTGTATAAGACGCCCACCTGTCTAAGACAACCCCCATTCTACTTTTTAAAAACCAGCAACGGATGTTCGTCTCAGACAATGTCGACGGTCGGCTAGATCTAGATCTAGATTTAGGTCTAGAATCTAGGCTATTTAGATGAAAGATTCGTAGATCTAGATATGTAGATCTATACGCTAAAACAAAAATGCACACTCATGAATAGATAGATTCCTAAGTCTAGATCAGATCTATACAACTCCAAAGACGAGGAAGGGGGAAAAGAATGTAAGAGACCAGCACAAGGTCAAAAGCTCTAGGCCTACCTGAACCAAGCAGGAGTGACGGAAGGAGAGAACGATCAGACAGACAGACTGGCGGTGCGGTGCCGGCACCTCAAACGAAGCGATCGGGTTTGAAGGTCGAACGGAACGCACGATGGGGAGAAAGGGGAGAAAAAACCCAACCTTGCGGTAGGCCTAGCGGCGATAAACCAATAATAGATTTAGAAATCTAGATATCTATACTATAGATCTAAATCTAGATTATAGACCTAGATTATCTGTGAAGGAGAACGAGGTTTCGCTCACACTCACACAAACCGTCGAGGTAATTTTCCACAGGCGGGGGGAGACGGAACACAGTGAAAAGTGCATCATCATCATCATTATAATTAGATTCTACAAGGTTATCATCATCACCATCATCGAACACAATTCCACACCACACAAAAGATTTAGATTCTAAATCTAGATCTTTCCATAGTTCGTGACTCCGACCTGACTTTAAAAACTGCCTACCTTGTCGTCTTCTCCTTTCCGACTCGAGCATTTTCCACGACTTTTCAAGATTCCTGCCCTCGCTTCTATCCTCGGTAGGTGAACGAATCCCCATCGTGGCAAAGAGGAATTTAGTTGAGTCACCACCACTCATCGGCTCCTGTCTGTCCGTCTGTCTGTCTGTCTGTCTGTCTGCCAGACACCATTGTTGGAAGGAAGAAGAACAAAACCGGTAGACCACACGAGGCAGGGAAGCAGGCAGCTCCTTCCTCGCTCGCTCGCTCACTCACTCCCAACTCTGGTGGGCTTAGAAAGGCTACCATACTGTACGGTACTTTTCAAACCACTTAAAAATCTAGAAAGCTACAGGAGATCTAATCCAAAAAGGGTTCAGGAACTCGGAAGAGCTTCTTCTGGAAATTTCGAAGATGGGTGGCGGTGGTGGTGGTTTACCAGTCTGACTGAATCTAAACTGACATCGATTGGCTGTCTGTCTGTCTGTCTGTCTGCCTGCCTGTGCGTCTGTCTGTCTGTCTGTCTGTCCAGCCAGTCAGCCAGACAGACGGGAACGGTTGGGCCGGGGACGATGATGATGATGATCTTCAACTTCAAAGAGACGAGGAAGCAGAGGCCGGCACACAGGCGATCGAGCGAGATGTAGACAGTAGGCTAGAAGCTAGACACAGCCGGTCTGCTGGCCAGACGTTGCACGAGTGTGTGGTGGTGGGCACACACAGACTTCGGCAGACACGGCGGGCGGAGGAGGGGGACACACGGCTAGCAGACGTGGGCACGGCCGGCCGTGGCACGCACGGAGCGAGACACACGAGAGAGAGAGACGAGTGGTGGGAGAGAGAGAGACGAGAGAGCACACGCGAGCGAGGTGGAGAGTGGTGGGGAGCGAGTCGGCTCGAAGGGGGCAACGGAGGACGAGTTCTGCAAACACACACACGGACACATACAGAGACACGGACACATAGACACGCACACACATTGACATACATGCATACACGTGCACACACATACATGACACAAGGATGAATGGACAGACCGATGGTGTGGTTTGAGGGGTGAGGGGTTTGTACATTCTGTACAATTTCAGTGTGTGTGTGTG
>NW_004798540.1:3797-5144 GCF_000002075.1 Aplysia californica | reverse complement strand
CTACCAACTGAAAATATTAGGTGTGTCCCGCGCGCTCATATGACCTTATGCAGTTGCGAGCGCCGTAAAACACTTTACAAAAACAAAAACAAAAACAAAAACAAAAAAAACTAACACTTTCAGAGCGAAGAAATTTGAAACATTCCTTGCTGTCATTTTTTTCGGATTTTAAAAAATAAAGGCTGTCTGTCAGAGTGGTCCTTAACTTATCATGCTGAAGTCTGTATTTCTCTGTGCGTCCGCCCAGCTCGTCAGATTGTAGGTCTCAAAAGGTGATTAAAACGAGAGTAAGTGTGGGAAAAAAACAAAAACATTCGTACATTCTCTGCCCTGAGTTTGATAGAAGTGGTCGTGTTGGAAATTCTAGCCGAGAATAAAGGGTACTTAAGATGAGAGAGCAGGGATGGAGAGCGAAAGGATATGAGCGTCAGTCTTTTCCACAATGTGAGAAGATAGTAAGTCTTTTGTGGGTTTGTTAGAGTATATTATCATCAACATCTTTTCAGTGGGTGGTTGGCGGGTGCTCCGGTGTGCTTTGCTTCTTCTTTCCTATCAAACGTGTATCGTCTTTATCTCCCCTCCTTTTTTGTGTTTGTTACTCTCTTGCAACACATCTACTAATCTTCAACACTTATACCTTATGATCTTATTGTATTGCAAGTGCCGTAAAACACTTACTAAAACTAAAATCAACATGATTTCCTAAGCACCAGAGTCTTGTTTTTTAAACGTTTAAACGGTTTTTAAAAATTGTTTTTAGTAAGAGTTCTACTGCACGTGCAACCCAATAGGTCATATCATAAGTGCCGAAGATTAGAGGTGTTACAAGAGAGAAACAAAGACAAAAAGGAGGAGGAGAGATAAGTATGATATAAGATGTTGGATAGGAAAGAAGGAGCAAACCACACCAGTGCTGCCGACAACCACCCACCTCTACGGCTTTGAAAAGGTCAGAGGGAAAAGAGCAGCCATGACTCCATGACTCGGCTACTGGTTATTTCTAAGTGAATACCAAAGTGGTTATAAATAGAACCGCTTTCATGAATACTTAAAAGGAAAGAACGAAACAGAACCAAACTGTTGATGAGATTGTACCTTGATGCTTTAATTCTCAAAAACAAAACCAAAAAACCCCATCGCTTCTCTGGGAATCCCCAGAAATGAACATTCATGATTCTGAAATGCGGGGGCGATATGCCACTGTGACATGAAGGAAATGGAAGGTAAACGCCTTGAGTTTGATAGTTGAAATGTGTGGAAGAATGACGCCTCGGTTAATTATGTGTGTGTGTGTGTGTGTGTGTGTGTGTGTGTGTGTGTGTGTGTGTGTGGGTGTGGGTGTGTGTG
>NW_004798540.1:2092-3127 GCF_000002075.1 Aplysia californica | reverse complement strand
CCTAAACAAACAAACAACACCACACAGAAATGAAATAGGTAAGGTTAATCCACCTTACTTCAAGAGCTGTGCACAGCCTGCTCGTGTTGACACAAAACAGAACTCAGCGACAGAAACAAGAGAAGAAAACGACCAAAAACAACAACAAAAAAAAACCCAACCCAAAACACCCCACCCAAAAAACCCCCCAACAACAAACAAACAAACAAACAAACAAACCCCCAAAACAAACAAAAACAAAACTCAAAAAGCATCTCACGTAAATCTACGTGAAGGCAGAAAATCAGAAAGACCAGCCCTCGCCGATCCGACCCACTCTCGCACCCCCACACCTCGAGGACGCACATCATATTTATTCAATATACGACAAAAGCAAACACGGAACATACATGCAATAATATCAAAAAATCATTAGCGGCCCTGAAAGAGGGGTCCGTTTGAGAATCCTCCCTCCCCCCCCCCCTCTTGAATACCGCGCCTTACCATGTGACAATAACGCGCTCTGTACCGTCCTTCAGGGACCCTCAAAGAACTAGTGGTGGGAAAAATCCGGATAACCTATCCGGATAACCGGATAATTCGACAATGAACCATTATCCGAATTCAGACTTTTAATTAAACTCTCTTTCCGGACCCGTTAGCCGAAGTGGGCGCACCGCGCACCCATTAATTGTTGAAGTGGAAGTGGTTGTTTTCTAACCCGTTGGTCGAAATGGGTGCACCCATTTGTTGAAGTCGTTCTAAACCGTTTTTTCAAAGTGGTTCTAACCCATTTGCCGAAGCGGTTCATAGCACATCTAATCGCCGAAAGTGGTGCACTAACATAACAAAATAAAATATGATATTATTATCCGGATTTTGCTAAAGCGACTCATTGCCCAGCTGTGCCACAAAGAAGCCCTCCACACCCCACGACTCCACGGTCTTTTATCAAGTCTTTTGTCCGACCTGATGCTTGCGCTGCATGGGGCGTCAACTCAAGTGCTCTCTCGCGTACCGAGAAAAACAACATAAGAGGAAGAACCGAATTTTGAC
>NW_004798540.1:0-1992 GCF_000002075.1 Aplysia californica | reverse complement strand
TTGTTATTTGTTTGTTTTGGTTTGGTTTGGGGGGTTTTGTTGCTTTTTTTCGTTCTGATGCACCCTTCAGAGGCTCTCTTACAGCACAACGCCATTCTTGCCGACTGACTGGATTTTGTCAATAATTCGTCCTCTATCTGGAGATATCCCTTGCTCAGTTACTCCAGTGTGTGTTTGAAATTTGGAGCTTATAAACCGTTCATGATTCTGTGGCGTTCACTTGAGTTTCTTTAGCAGTTCCTGAAGCTAGGTACTGAGAGGCGCCGAAAAAGTACGAGAAAATCAGAAGCGGGGAAGATGGGATCGGAATTGTTAAGGACCCATAAATTATAGTGTTCGGCTAAAGGAGAGTACACGAGAGAGCATTTTTCTCTCCCCGACGACTTCGGGTGCAAAAAGTTGAAGGTGAAAGACAAAACTTATTTATGCAAAATTGTTAACGTAGGCGTCGGTGTAGTAGATGGTTGGGAGGTTGGCGGGTGCTCTGGTGTGGTATTACTCCTTCTTTCCCATCAAACATCTATCGTCCTTTTCTCTCCTCCTTCTTTTTTGTGTACGTTACTCACTTGTAACACCTTTATTCTTCGGCACTTATATGACCTTAATGTGTTGCAAGTGCCGTAAAAGTCTTACTAAAACTATTTGTTTTTAAACTTAAGTCGTAGGTGCCCTGAGAGTCGGGAGTCTTCGGAGAGTTTTACAGGCGGGAAATTGTACAACGTCTCGGGAGTCATCGGGGAGATTTTCAACGTCTGCGGTCGTGTATCTGAGTGACGGGCCGAATAGTTCAACGTCTGTGGTGGTACATCGGGGAGATTTGCGGGCAGATTGTTCAATGTCTGTTTCTGTTCGTGTCAGAGTTTAACGGGTGGCGTTGTACAGCATCTCTGGGTGTTTAACGGAGAGTTTTTCGGGCCGAATCGTTCAACGTCTGTGACCTGTGGTGGTACATCGGAGAGTTTTACTGGCTGGAAATGGTACGTCTCGGGAGTCATCGGGGAGTTTTTCGGGCGGATTTTTCAACGTCTATGGTCGTACATCTACCGGCGGAATAGTTCGATGTCTGTGGTCGTACATCTAGGGGCCGAATAGTTCAATGTCTGTGGTCGTACATCTACCGGCGGAATAGTTCAATGTCTGTGGTCTGTAGCGGTACATCGTAGAGTTTGATGGACAGGGTTGTTCAACATCTCTGGTTATTTATCTGAGAGTTTAACGAGTGGGGTTGTACAGCATCTCTTGGTGTTTAACGGAGAGTTTTACAGGCCTAATTGTTCAACGTCTGTGGCCTAAGGTGATATTTCGGAGACTTTTATGCACAGGGTTGTTCAACATCTCTGGTTATTTACCCGAGAGTTTTACCGCTGGAAGGGGGGGGGGGGTGTTAAGAGTGTGTAGCTATACATCGGAGAGTTTTCTTCAAAGTTTTTATTTTTATTTAGTGTTTATCTTAGCGTCAGAATGTCTTGGTCGTGCCGCTTAGAGATAGATTTTTTGCTATATCGCAGCCAGGCACTCTTTCATTCCAATTATAATAATACGGCATTTATATAGCGCTCAAACCCGATTAAAATACATAGGATCGGAGCCCTTTGCAATGCAACAGTAGCATATTAATATCAGTGCATTGTGTTGTTTGCTGCTTAGTAAGGGTTTTATGGCGTGGTTTGCTTCTTCTTTCCTATCAAACATCTATCGTCTTTATCGCCCGTCCTTCTTTTTGTGTTTGTTACTCTCTTGTAACACCTCTAATCTTCGGCACTTACTTATATGACCTTTTTGTGTTGCAAGTGCCGTAAAGCTCTCACTAAAACAAAGACCAACACAAATAAAGGAGAGTGAAGATCACAACCAAGAAAGGGGAAGCTATCCCGAGCCTTGCACGTACCTCTGTGTCCCTGCAGACCTCTGATGCTGGAAATGTAGATCACTATCAACAATGAGTGGCTCAAAACAAATGCCTACGACCGTTTGTGTTTTTGTGCGCGTGTG
>NW_004798539.1:139916-141281 GCF_000002075.1 Aplysia californica | reverse complement strand
CTCTCTCTCTCTCTCTCTCTGGTTCTCGCACTCGCATGCACGTGAGAGGTGTTGGTCGATAGCTTCTCCAAAGCAGCTCACTGGACGCCAGAGAGCGACGAGGAGTAGAGAGTACCTGTTGTGCGAGTGAGAAGTTGTTATCATCCCGAGAACCAGCTGATCGTATAACAGTCTCGGTCAGATGGACTTCCAGCAAAGGTATTTTGTTATACATGTACTTACGGTAGTTTAAGTGTTCCAAAGTTACAACGAATTGATGAGGGAAAAAAAAGAAAAAAAAAAAGAAGAAAAAGTTAGAAAAACACCAACCAAATAATTTTCTGAATTCATATAATACAAGTCTCTTCAAAATCAGTAAAGTGAAGAAACATAGCCTTGTTGATAGTATATCCCTGTTTATGTTTGATCAAAGAAGTACAAATCATATATTTTTTTTGGAGTGCGTAGCGTACATTGAGTTTCATGATTGTGTTACTGCCCATCTCTTGCATTCAGTTGTTCACCATCACTTGTGTCTTTCCCATCATTACTTCCTTGTGTTCAAGAGGGGTTATTATGTTATGTTAGTAAACGAGGAATTATTCACCTTGACGATTAGACAAAGAACAACAGAGCTGTGGTCAGGCTTTGTCGTGTCCGGATTGGCAGGTAATTAGTTTGTTAATTAAGCCATCCACAAAACGCTCACCGTTATTACACGTGTCATGCTGTCAAAGCGTAACAGCGCTTTCGTGGTGGACCCAAGAAGGAAGTAAATATGAACTGTGGCAAGATAGATAGACAGCCAGTCTACACAGAGTTTCTTCGATCTAGTAAAACTTTTGTGTGCTCAGGGTTTTTCAGCTGTGTATTTAAGGGTAAAGCTATATATTGTGTCAATATATGTACTTTAAATTCAAAGTACCTGCAGGCACTCAAAATCTCATGTCATAAATAAGCACAGAGTAACAGACAACGGTTTTCTTTGTTTGAAGTGATAGTGTCAGATTAATTACAAGCCTTGTTGAAAATATTTCAAGGCAAATAAACGTTTGCTGGTTGGCAAAAGTTTGTTCTCAACTGTGATTTACGATATGTAATCGTCAAAGGAGAGAGACAAATATTTCCTCTAATCTGTGACTTTCGTACTTACAACAATTGATATCTTAACTCTCAAATAGGAGTGTTAAACCCTTTCTTTTACTTTACTGAATAGCTGTAGACAGATATCCCCACCATTTATTGGTTGTGAATTCTTTGTTCAGATTCGGACTAACTTACTTCATACTTTGAATTGGGGGTGAGGTAAGTACACGCAAACAGATAACGTCTGTGATTGTGAGTGACTAGATCTATACATCTCTCCCGCCTCAATATATATATATA
>NW_004798539.1:136266-139816 GCF_000002075.1 Aplysia californica | reverse complement strand
ACAATTTTGACAATTTAGGAGGCTGTCTGCTTCGACTTATCTGCCATCCCTCTAGAAACCAGGGATACTCGATAGAAATGATACTTTCCCACATAGGGATCCAATTCATGTCTTTTGCGTGCAACTATGAGTACTCTTATGGAAGGACGAGGGAGGAAAGAAAGAAGAGGCGATACAACACATTTTGTCTTCACTATGCACTTATTAGACTAACATATTATTATGTTTATGTAGCAATTGTACCTGCAGTTAAATGAGCCGCACACATAATTGTTCTTAGTATGCACTTGGTTTTTGTGTTACATACATAATATAGCATGACGACACGGTTCTGTTATCATGGCTTATGGAGCGTAACCAGTTTGCATTTCCTCTCTCCTCATGGTGCATCATTTAGTATTAATATTTTTTTCAAAAGTGTCAGGCTGTTATCCTAAATTTAGACATTTCCATTTTTACTTTAAACATGTTTTTTAAAAACCGGAAATGAGACATGGGTGCAACATTATGACAGAGAAAACGAGCGTCAGTTGATGGAAGACAGGTATACATGTATTATAACTCCCTTAGTCCGAAAAAAGTTATGTTGTGTCTTAGCAAAACAAGTGCTTACCATTTCCTGGGGCAGGGACAGCATCGTCCACGTGGAGTTTCTGGAACAAGGGAAAGTCATTGAACTGAGAACAATATGTTGCAATTTTATAGGTTACACGCCAGGATGAGATGGGTTCACCCTGGAAATAATCAGATGCGATACTGATGCAAGACAATGCACGCTCTCACACACGTCGGTAGACTCAAACTCAAGACACTACGAAAATGTTGGACTTGTTTAAACATGTATTATAGAACAACAATTTGGGTTTTCTCAAGTTTCTTAAAATTTAAAACAAAACGGAGGTGGGTCATACTGACAGCATCATACCGACACGTGTCTTTTCCTCTGTGCCATCTACGTAATTTACCTAGCTACGCAACGATACCGGTAAACCGTGATGATTAGATCCACTCTTAGGGCAAAATTGTAAGAGGCTTTTTGTGTAACGTTATAGAGGGCACCGTGGAATGGGTTGAGTGCATTGGTCTATCAAAGTACTATACCACTGTAAAGTCCGTCAATTTAACCCATTCAAACTGAGACGTTTTCATCTACGTTGGTACCTACAAGTACAAGCTATTTGTTCATTCAAGAGAGATTTGAGCACAAAGCTCCCTCTCACTTTTTTAGAATGAGCAGCTGCAAAGCTGTAACTGAATCTAGATCTACTAAAACTTTCCCTGTGAACCAGTTTTTAAAAAATAACGGTAAGGAGCCAGTTTTAATAAATGCAAGAGCATTACGTCTACACAGCAGTAAAGAGGATAACTTAACTACTGCCTTAACCACTGAAGTCTGTTGAGCAAAGGCTGGCTTCTTCGTTGCTGCATGTAAAAGAACCGAATTCGATTCCCGTTAGAAGAAGCCAATGATATAGAGTATAGATGGAAAGCTGTACCCATTTAATCCTAGGTTGTCCGTGACAGGCAAAGGCGAAGTTGGAGTAACAAACCCCCAAAATGATATAGAATGTGTCTTCAGAGCAACATTTGCAAAATCAAACATTTTACAACCAATACTGCCCCAAGCTCATGCAAAGTAGCTGCCGTAGTCAAATGACAATTTATGCACCAATGCCTGTTTGGTACAATAATAATTTATAAAAGACAAAATGACTTTTTAGTACAACAATATAAAAGTCAGACTAAATTACATGTATAAGCTTAAGAGGTGCTCCGTTATCTCAAAGCGTGCCGGACAATGATTAGATGCGGATGGCCCTGGTTCGAATTCGAAAACGGGCAACTTGGAACTTGGAATGTCCGAGGAGTTTTCATGTTATAATTAGGTTCTTAGACGCTGCACACCAGAGGTGTGTGTTCAATTCTGCGTAGAGAAGATGTTTTATGTAGTATGTCCTTCGTTGTGCTAAGAGACTGGTTTGAAGAAGTCAATCTCATATTATGGGGGTAGGCTGAAATACCATGCTTTTCTGCAGCAATTTTTTAAAAACCGGAAATGAGACATGGGTGCAACATTATGACAGAGAAAACGAGCGTCAGTTGATGGAAGACAGGTATACATGTATTATAACTCCCTTAGTCCGAAAAAAGTTATGTTGTGTCTTAGCAAAACAAGTGCTTACCATTTCCTGGGGCAGGGACAGCATCGTCCACGTGGAGTTTCTGGAACAAGGGAAAGTCATTGAACTGAGAACAATATGTTGCAATTTTATAGGTTACACTCCAGGATGAGATGGGTTCACCCTGGAAATAATCAGATGCGATACTGATGCAAGACAATGCACGCTCTCACACACGTCGGTAGACTCAAACTCAAGACACTACGAAAATGTTGGACTTCTTCGTCCTGCCACATTTGTCATACAGTCCGGATCTTGTTCATTCGGATTTTTCCCTTTTCCCTAGGACCACCTAGAAGGAAACTGCTAGGTCAATGATGCTGATGTAGGGGCCCACATTTGGTTGTGGTGTAGTCAAAAGTATGCTGATTTCTTCTTAGCTGACGGGATGCGCCAACGAGTCCTTCTTTGGAGTCTCCGTGTAAACAGCAACGGAGACTATTTTGATATTTTTTAAAGTTTGAACATTGTTTTTTTTCCGTTTTTAACTCTTTTTAAACAAACAAATAATTACAAAAACCCAACAACAACAAAAAACAAAAAAACACAAAAATCTCCCCAAACCAACAACAACAAAAAACAACAACAACATACAACCCCCACATGGAAAGGTGAAGAATATTTACACCGTGATATTATGCAAGCGCCGTCTGTTGCCGTACGGAAGAGCTTAAAGCATAGACATCCAGAAAAGGGAAACAGAAAAAGCAACAACAACCCATAAGCAAATACTCCTCGTTTTGTTCTGAAAGGAAAGTTCAGTAGTGTGCGTTGTTTGCAAGAGCTCTCTGTTGTGCTGTATTCTGCCCATTTCCGTAGTGTTATATAACTTATTTACAGACACTTGTAGGGCATGGCATTAATGATAGGGGAATACAATGTAAAGATTGTAGTTATTTTAGAATTCATACAATAATTTTATTGGAAAAGGACGCAAGTAAAATCAAATAATACGAAAGCTAAAAAGGTTAAGACAGCAGATATTGAGCAGATAATGAATTATGCGGCAGAGCAGACATTCGTTCTGTTCAACATAAAACTATAAGAATAGGGAACCCATCTCGTTCACATGACATCAAAGAAACAAATTTGCCTTATTAAATCTCCTTCTGCAAAGCCAGCAGGCTTTCTTGGGATCGGACTGTTCGAATCAAAGAGCACAGCCTGGCAACGCGAGGTGCTGGCTCATTTATTGTTTTCTTTATCGGTTTTTAGCGGGTAGATTGTCTTTGTAGGCGTTCGATATAGTTGGAGGATCAAGGGAAAAAGAGAAAGGGGGAGGGGAGGGGAGATGAGTATAGACAGAAAGAAAATGAGAGAAAGAGTGTGAGAAAGAGAGAGAAAGAGAGAGAGAGAGAGAGAGAGAAAGA
>NW_004798539.1:131640-133223 GCF_000002075.1 Aplysia californica | reverse complement strand
AGAGGGGGGGGGTCGAACCAATTTTTATTTCCTTTGTTTTCGCATCGAAGTTATATTTTGAAGAAAAAGAAATTTTCGAATAAAGGAACAGAGTTTCAAGGGCAGCGATTATTATTCTGACTTGAGAATAGCGGCCAGGATAACGTTGGATTTACGACATTGTGTTGATCTGAAAAGAATACATGCAGTAGATTCAGAAGTAATTTCTTTTAAGGGTGGACTAAGTCTAACGAATGAGATATTTTGTCCTTGTGCGACCTGGTGCCAAGCCCAAAGTAACACAAAAAAGAGTAAAACAAAATAATTATATATTAAAAAATTGAAAACAAATCAACATCCTTCAGTAAAATCCACACAGAAGTGTGTTTGATAATGGACCCCTCATCCTTCCACGAAAAACCCAACAATTAAATCGACAGAAATTGCCGGTTTCTTCGAATTTTTGACGAGCGTCTGGTTTCACCACGAGGCCACACATTGTATTCATGGACGGACGGTAGTAACTGCCGACCAGCAGGTTGCTTTAACGCCCACACCTCGGATTTCCAGCAAATGATACTAAACATATTATGTACATATATCATTTTAAACACAATCAAATTACGATCGGTGTAGGTTACATAGAAATACTCATTTTTACTAAATGATATTTTGTATAGATATATTTGCCTGTGATATGGTCTGCAACTATAACTCAAGACCGACAGTCTTGGCTATAACCTTGCGGAACGCATCTAAAAATAGCTTGCCTTTGTTTTTTTACACTTAAAGTAAGCATTTTTGACTAGGATAATATTGACAATGACACTACTTTTTAAAATAGTTTTAGTAGAGGTTTTACGGCGCTGGCAACTGCATAAGGTCATATGAGCGCCAGAGGATTAGGCGTGTTACAAGAGAATAACAAACATAAAAGAGAAGAAGGGGAGGTAAGGACGATAGATATTTCATTGGAAAGAAGAAGCAAACCACACCAGAGCATCCGCCAACCACCCACTGACACTACTTTGATCGAGTACTACCTCATATGCAAAACATAGGAGTGCGTATATTTTCCACGTATAACAGACTATACGAACACGTATTAAGTCACGCATAACAAACTATACAAACATGCACTACTACATGTTTAACATACCAACAACTAACCCCTACTTTGGCAGATCCAGTCTTACTATCGTGCCAGCAACCACTGATCAGGGACTTCTTTTTTGGAGCCAAAGACCTCAGCCGACCCCCACAGCTCCCGAATTGCCGTCTAATTGATGTCCCCGGGGATCCTGAAGGGTCCATCTACCCCCCGGGTAGACAGACCTCCGGTCACCATATCTACGTCAGTCCGGCTCTCCGCACAACATGGCCACAGGAACGGAGTAGGCAAACAAGCCAGGATGTCCACTGGTCTGCTCACAGGGTCAGTCTTGTTTTTCCTGTTTTTCCCCTTTTTTTCAACGTTTTCCTCAAGTTTTCGTTTTACGTTTTATTGCCCCCCCCCCCTCATGTTCTCTTCCCCTTTTTCAACTGTTTTCCTCATGTTCTCTTCCCCTTTTTCAACGTTTTCCTCAAGTTTTCGTTTTACGTTT
>NW_004798539.1:130433-131540 GCF_000002075.1 Aplysia californica | reverse complement strand
GAAGAAGAAGAAGAAGAAGAAAAAGAAGAAGAAGAAGAAGAAGAAAAAAAGAAGAAGAAGAAGATCTTTAAGCCGTCATGGGCAGACTTGTACTGTTATGGATAGAGACAAAGTCGACAGAAAATGCACTATCAATCTGTGGATTGCGTGCGGGCAGGTCTTTCACCCAGAAGGCTGCGAACTCTTCTTGGGGGTGGGGTTACTCGTCTCTTCCCCCAAGCCAAGTGCCACGAACTGCCCGTCAGAGGTTTTTTAAAATTTACTCCTTCTCGCATCTCCTTCTTCTCTACTCGTCGATGTCCACCCACGTCTATTTCTTCTTTTACTCCCCCATCTCCCCTCCTCCTCCCCTTCATCCTCCCCCTCCTCCTCCACAACAATCTCTCTCTGTCTCTCTCTCTCTCTCTCTCTCTCTCTCTGTCTGTGTTTACACTTCCTTTGTTTTATTTCTCTTTTTTTCAACTATTTTTTTTTCAACCTTTTTTTTTCTTCTTGTTTTCTTTCTTTTTCCCCCCACGTTTTCCCCCTATATTATTCTCTCGTTTTTCTAACGTTTTTCAACCTTGTTTTCTTTCATTTTTTCAATTTTTATTCTACTTTTTTGCTCCCAGTTTCTTTCGTCTTTTTCAACGCCTTCCTCTTTTTCCTTTCGTTTTTTTTCATCGTTTTCTTTCTTTAATCCACCTTTCTTCCCACTGTTTTTCTTTGTCTTTTTTTTCAACGCTTTCCCCCCTGTTTTCTTTCGTTTTTTAAAATTTTACCCCTCTGTTTTTTCCTTTTTTCCAATGTTTTTTTTTTCTCCCTTTTTTCTGTCCTTTTTTCCCAACGGTTTTCCTGTATTCTGCATGTACCAGATAGAGTGTAACCATTACATTACAGACTCTAGTATATCCGCCCAAAAAATACTCCAAAGAAGGCAATACAAAGAACAGCTCGTTCTTTACTAAAAACTAGAACTTGATTTGCCCATGTTTGTCTCCTAAGGTGGTGTAATGTGTGTCAAATATTTCTCGCCTTTTTTGACACGTTTCATAATATGATTTTAAAAGCATGTTTATAGTTATAGACAGAGAGAGAGAGAGAGAAAGAGAGAGAGAGAGAGAGAGA
>NW_004798539.1:127904-130003 GCF_000002075.1 Aplysia californica | reverse complement strand
AGAGAGAGAGAGAGAGAGAGAGAGAGAGAGAGATTACCCTGCGTTTCTCTTACTTGAATTCTTAGTGGAACCGCAAGCTTTGTTTTTTCTTTTACGTTTTGTAGATTCGAGACGTGTAATTTCCAACACGAAAACCCTTTTCACCCTTGCGTCTCCTTTTTTTCTATCATTTTTTCCCTCCTTTTTGCTTCCTCTTTCTCTCAATAATGGTCAAATCAGACTCAGGGTTGTTCAAGCGAGGACCAATTTCCTTGCCTGAATGTAATTTCTTTCCTGTAATATCTGTAGCACATATATTTTTTTCGGTATTCATATCCTGTCCGTGATGTTGAAAACTAAACTCTCTGAGCCGCTCTCCTCAGTTTGGAGTTTGTAAAAATAATCTTTCCCGGACTCGTATGAGAAACAACATCCATTTTGGCGGTGGAATGCCATTTATTTTCACTGGTTTTGAATGAGGCAAGACAAATATGTAAACAACTCTTGTACCTGACTGAACTCTTCATACCCACCCCACCCCACCTCCCACCCGCGCAAGAAACGCTTTGCTTTCCCCTGCAACCACATTACGAGTAAATGTCTGGTCATGTGTTCTGTAATCAAACACAGGCGCCATGCACTCTTGCGCACACACATACAAAATCATAATATTCTGTATAACCGCACTATGAACTCTGGCCTTCTGCCCGCGACAGGGAAACGCATAACTGCTGCACCACAGAAGCCGGTTGGTATGGGTTTTACGCCTCTCTAAACAATATATCATGTCCATTTAAGATCTTCCAATCTAACGTCCATCTGCGATAGCACCAAGCCTAATCGTTTCCAAAATGACATTCTCTGAGTTTGGCAAGACGTTTACATTTCACAAAACTATCAGACGAAGATGTTTCTTCCAGATTAGCAGCCAGCCTGAGAGGTAAAGAAAGAAAGAAAAGAAAGAAAGTAAGAAAGAAAAAGAGAAAGAGAGAAAAAAAAGCTAATGACAGAAAGCGCCCCTGGAACTCAATATTTCCCTATCAATGAGCCATGCCATGCTTTTAATCAAATCAGTGGAGACTCAATTATCTTTTTAAAAAAAGTTGGACCTCATTTTTGAACCCCCACCCCCGCCCTCCCTTAATCTCATAGTCTCTCTACATGCACAACATGCGCTCAGAACAATTAATTCATAGGGTCATGGTGTAGCTTTCTTTGCGCGTTCACTTCTTAGGAAGACACATGCACAGCGGCAGAGGGTTTGAGTTCAATATATTAGAGACTTTGCCATTCCCGACGACTTTGATTCAGGAGAAGCGCTCACTGTATCGCAGTGTGAGTACATATCTATGGACATGTGTGCAATGCTGCAGCGTTAAGGAGTCTGATCTGGAGTTTTATGTTAAAGGAAAGTATAACAAGTTTTGTGAAAGGTCCAGGACCCCACCCTCCCAAACAAACAAACGAACACCTCCCAAACAAACAAACAAACAAACAAAGAAAGAAAGAAAGAAAGAAAGAAAGAAAGAAAGAAAGAAAGAAAGAAAGAAAGAAAGAAAGAAACAACCCCCCACCAAAACAATGAAACATCCCCCAGAACAAAAAACAAAATCCCAAACCCCCAAAACAAATACTACACCCCCCCCCACCACACACACGTATGCCTCTCACCAGCCAGGCATTTAGACTATTTTCAAAACTCGTTCCCTGCCTTATTTAGTAAGATATTGATACCAGACTATTGCAAATATGTGCACCGTGTTTTAAACTATCGGGTGGACCTGATAACTCAATTTCATCCAAAACTTGGATATACCATCTTTTAAAATACAACTCCAGTGATGTAGTATATGTTTTACGCCCCTCTAAACAGTTGAAACCGCTCTAACAGCTACCTGTAGGATACAATCACCTGTACAAACGGTCACTTCCCTTTTGCCACTTTTCGTTTATGTTACAATAATATAATGATACTGTGTAAGACGTTTACCTGTCTAAGACAGCGACTCTTCTCCTAGATAATGGCTGACCATGTTAGACAATTTAAGATCCATTTTTATTGTCCAGATTCTGGCACATTGGTTTGTAGTTTCACCAGTTACGCACGTACACGCACACAC
>NW_004798539.1:125265-126776 GCF_000002075.1 Aplysia californica | reverse complement strand
ATTTATTATTATTATTATTATTAATATAAATAATAATAATGTTAAGCTAGATACATACTCAGTATTGTGATTGTATTGTCATCTACGACCTACCAGTTTAGCGTCCAACTCCGGTAGCACCCAGCCTAGTGGCTGAAAAGACTTGAAAACTACCCAAACAAACTGAGCATACGAACATCCCAATGGGAATTCAGATTAGGGTCCTCCCCACTGAGCACTCGGCACCCCTTTTCGCAACTCTAGCATTACAAAGTTCTATCTGACATTTTGAGTTACTAAGACCTTGAGGTCAGAAAACAACAACTGTTCTATCTGCTCTATTAAAAATCATACGATTATTCGGAGTCGTTATCAAGATATTCAGAGAATTGCATATGAAAAAGCTTGACCTGTTGTGGAACTCAATTTTTTTTACGTCAAATTTCTCAAAACTAGGTGCTGAGCAGATCAAACTTTGTAATCCTGAGGTAACGATTTGTTTTGGGGCACAACTTCGTTACTCGTTCCAAATTCTCAATTCTGTTTTCTTTATATAAACATTAAGACGGCTGGAAAAAACACGCATACAACGAAATCTGCAGGTTCGTGTTGCTCATTAAAATTTGTGTATGACTGTTCAAAATGTGCCACAACGAAGCCCCAGATTTGCTGTGATCGGACATAATATGTGTCTGCTACGTCCTTAAAGCGTTAAACGTTCACAAAACAAGTGACAGACGAAGAGGTCTCTTCAAGATTTGAAACCAACCTGAGAGGTACAGATAGGAAGAAAGAAAGAGAAAAAGAAAGAAAGAAAGTAAGAAAGGAAAAAGGGCCGCAGGAACTCAATATTTCTCTATTAGTGAGCCGTGCCATGTTTTTAATCAAATCAGCTGAGCCTCAATATTTTAGGCTTCAGTTTAAAAAATAATACTCTCGCCCCTCGCTTTCCTTTCTAAATGTCATCACCTCCCCATCCCCCCTCCTCTGTTCGCCCCCCCCCGTCCCCGCCCACTTGTCACCCAACCCTTTCTTACACCCGAAGCACTCTTTTCATTTTCAATCTTTCCGTTTGTTGTTAAAAAAAAAAACGAATTGGAAGGAGAAAAGGCATGTCCTGTCGCTGTCACGTATATCGTCTCCATTTCGGGGAGCCTGTCTGGGGATGACGTCATTTCCCATAATAAGATAATGAGGTCATGTTGTTTTCAATCGATTTGGGGCTGACCTGTAGCACAAAAATTCGAGAGCTTTCTTTTTCTGTTGGACACGGAAAAACCCAAGTGTGTATTTAGATGCTGGCTTAAAATAACAGAACGCCACTCCTATTGATCATCTTGAGGGGAATTCGGTTTACAAAAGCGTGTACAATCCATTCATACAACAACAGCACTTTAGCATGGAGGTTACGTTGATGGCACAAAAGACACAATATCACAACACAGACAGTGCACATGATGTGCCATTGCCAGTGGCCTCTAAACAGATTCATGCTTTGTGAGCTAGGGCTACCCCCCCCCACTAATACCTTA
>NW_004798539.1:123446-124490 GCF_000002075.1 Aplysia californica | reverse complement strand
GTGTGTGTTTGTGTATGTTCGTGTGTGTGTTTGTGTGTGTGTGTGTATGTGTTTGTGTGTATATGTGTGCGTATATGTGTGTGTATGCGTGGTGGGGGGAGGGGGCTGATGGTTGGTTATAGGATTATTTTTTTTTTGCTTTTTGTTTAATGTAGGTGCTTTTACGACCCCACAGATATAATTTAGAGAAGTTAGGAAGCGGGCTTCGACCCTGACTGCCAAGGCTAATCCGGACTGAGAGGGTTACAACATCCCAGCATAAAGACAAAGATTCTGGATAAAAGTCTCCCCATTTGATAATCGAACTCAGGTCTTCTGCCAACCACTGCGAAGCGCCCAACGTGGAGAACTGTAATTAAGATACCAGTTAAAAAGTGGGAAACCCAGGCGCGGTTCGTCCTTAGAGCACGGTCGTGCAGTGCCGTCCAACATTTTTTAATGTCCTATTACGTAAAACGCCCACAATAATAAAATAAAAAAGCCAGAAACAAACACTAGCCAAATATTATATCAAAACAAGATCCTCACTGGCGCCATAACTGTCATTTCTGTGTCTATAGCGCCGTAAAACATCTACTATGTCATGCCAAAGTCCACTCGCTTTAGCTAAACATAATAGTATTCATAGGATATTCAACACTGTAACTTGACCTATAAATCGCTCTTGGGGATAACCCAAGCGATGACGTCTTTGTGTGAGAATAAACCAATGTGAGTCGAAACGTGATAATCTATAATAATATAATGTGAAACTATGGCAAATTACGATTAGTGTTTTTCCCAGCTACTTTCCGAGCTGTGGGTGAGGGCTACGTTGTCTCCCTTTAATTATACTAATGATTATACTTTTAGGGGATACATTAGATCGTGGGCTTGTAAGTCCCATATTATTGACCGTCTTGTCTTGAAAGCAGCTCTATTATTACAACAACAACAACAACAGCAACAACAGCAACAACAACAACAACAACAACAACAACTACTACTACTACTTATCTCCGCCCTCCTCTCACCCCCTAGAGCTGTTATTATTATTATTATTAT
>NW_004798539.1:121111-122941 GCF_000002075.1 Aplysia californica | reverse complement strand
TGTGTGTGTGTGTGTGTGTTTTGAATGAATGTATTTGTTTGTGTCTGTAGGGAAATGGGAAGGGGGTGGGGGTTGAGGGGTGATACGACTGCAGACATTGGTAATCGATAGGTATGCTTTGCATAAAAAAAGGAACAAGATAAATATCGACTTTAACCTTTAATTCGGTTGCCATGAAATGTACATATTCAGCTTTGGGTCCTTTTCGAACGAAAGGGCACGTGTTGGTAAGGGCTTAAGATATGTAATTTGCAGGGGTTATGATATCTATTTGGTAGGCTTTTAGATGTGGTTGGTGGGCGTTAAGATATCTACGGTGTAATTAGTAGGCGTAAAGATATCTGGTTGGGGTTATAGTATATAGTTGATAGACGTTATGATATATGGCCGGTGGGCGTTCAGATATCTGGTTGATAGGCATTAGAGGATCAACAGTTGGTAGGCGTTATGATATTACGTAGTTGATTGGCGATGGCGTAAGGATATCTTGTTGGATAACGTTGTAAGCACACGGCTGGTAGGCATTAGGACATTTCGTTGATGGTCTTTCAGGACGCTAAGGTGTTAAACTGGCAGCCCTCCCGAACCCCAACTCTCATGATTTGCACACACTCATCTGTCTATGTTCTGTGTTTCCTTTACCCTTCCCCTTTCGAGTAAAGGGGTGTTATAATGAGCTACTATAATGCCTTGGATTGCTGCTGGTGTGAAGTAATTTCGGGCACACAGCCAATTTTTTAGAGATGAAAATTGACGCCTTTGCTGGGTTGGCTATTTTGGGAGGATACATGCATGTCATAATCTCACCCCCCCCCCCTTTGACCTTGCACGAAGATCCAGGGTCACCGTGGGAGGTCACAGTGGGATTGCAACTATGATCGTTATGATGCACGAAGGCGTGCAGTGTACTTCATTTTTAACACGTTCTGTCAGACAAAATCGCAACATTCAATTCCCCGTCTTTCTTCTATGCATCTGTACTATAAATATTCTACCTTTTAGCTTCGTAGATCTACGTGAAGGAAATCTATTTGAGCGTTCGACATGAGGCTGTTAAAAAAGCGTAATAAAAATTTGTGTTATATTAAAATAATTATTTATTTATAGATAGTGAGAAAAAGCGATAGACAGAGAGATAGAATGATAGATAGATAGATAGATAGATAAATAGATAGATAGATAGATAGATAGATAGATAGATAGATAGATAGATAGATAGATAGATAGATGGATAGATAAATAGATAGACGACTTTGACGTGTTGCAGTATAGAGATTGACGCCAAAAACAAGAACAGGAGAAACATTTTACTTCGTTCAAATGCTGTCTCCCACAGCTCTCATCAAAACCTTCACAAGGAAAATCTATCAGCAAATGGAATCCCACCCTGGGTTCTTCATTAACAGCACAACTCATAACCCACATTGGAAAACCCGTGATAAATATTGGAAACCGTGGTTTAAAAAAAAAAAAAAGGAAAAAGAAAAGAGAAAGAACCCAGACGTCGGAGAAAAACCACGGTCGCTAACTTTCTCAGATTCGAGTTGTGCAGTGAACGGGTGGGTGGAGTTTCCTCTTGAAGGTCACGGAAATTATTTATTGTCAGGAAATTTGAAATTTTTGCCCATCGTGTATGATGGAAGAAGAGACGAAAGTTGGGAGGACGCGACTGGATCGATAAGTAGAGCAGTCAAATATTATATGAATAGGAGGCGGTGCTTAGCATTGCTGGATGTCCCAATCGTTGTTGTTGTTGTTGTTGTTGTTGTTGTTGTTGTTGTTGTTTTTGTTGTTGCTGTTGTTGTTGTTGTTGTTGTTGTTGTCGTCGTC
>NW_004798539.1:113251-117888 GCF_000002075.1 Aplysia californica | reverse complement strand
CTTTAATCTTTCTGAATCCTACTGAAGTAGTGGAGGACGGTCTCTGCCTTATACACTGAGGACATTTTTTAGGAGGGCATGACTATTGACATTTTGTTAGGGGGTGGGGGGGAGGGGTGGGGCGAAATGAAGGTCAAAGGAGGTCAAGTGAATACGTAATGTAAACGTACCCCATTGTACAACAGGCACCTTATGAAAACCCTCTCGTATAATGTGAATGGACGTTGTTTTGTGAGTGGTTGGAGGGCGCCTCAGGTAGATCTTACTTTTCTTCTTTCCCTCTTTTATCTCTTTCTTTCTGTCTTGCTTTTCCTCTGCACTAAAAAACCGTTACTGAGTCCATGTGCTTCTCTTTACTCAAATACAACAAGGAAGATGTATTCTCTTAACGGACTGCATCCTTGTACATTCACCTACGGTACTAAAAACTGCAAGTCTTCAGGGCTGAACAAATGAGATACGCCGTAACGTCCGAGTGCAGTAAAAATATGAAGCAGCTGATTGCCCTGCAACTGTTGGGGCCTATAAACTTCTCTAACAAAAATCGTTAGGGTTTTTGTAGGACCACGGCAGAAATTACTTCCTTCGTTCTTGTTAGAATGGATAGCCATTGGGCAAATGCATGGTCAGTTCAGATTAAGTCGGGTCTGGTAATGGCACTGACTATTGCCGTCGACATCGCTCCGTCAGAGCTGCCCACGGATCTGTGCCTGGTACTTGTAGAGTTTCTTTAGCTGCTGTTTGGGCACTGTCTGCTGTGACTATGTAGACCAATTTGAGAGTAACAGTCTGTACCTTGCGGTTACATTTATTGAACATTGTGGTTGCAGGGAGCGTCTGATGAATGTTTTTCTGCCTTGCTCTGCGTCCATCAGAGGCTATGACAGTTGTTCTCCTCTGAGTAAGCTGTGCCTTAAATTTTTGAAATTTGAATTTTGCTACTCTTTTTTGCGATTTTCAACCCCAAAGGGTTCTTTAACGTGTGTAGTCTGCAAACAGAACCTCTGAGATTTTTCGTCCTTATCCGATCAGCGATTTGTATGAAAGAGTCGTCGGTGGCGTCGGTGGCCTAGTGGTTAGGCTCTCGGACTCGCAACCGTAAGGTCGTGGGTTCGAATCCCGTCAGGGGCCCGAGGTTGTGTCCTTGGAAAAGGCACTTTGCACAGATTTTCCTCACTTCGCCTAAGTGGAAATGGGTACCCGGCTATAGACAGTGAAAGATCTTGTCAGTTTGATAGTGTTTGAGCGCGTGAAATCCGTAGCTTGCACTGTATGCTTCTTTGGAAGCTGAGAATGTTTCTGAGTGTTCTCAGAGGGTCTGCTGGGGTAATAGTAGTTGTAAAGCGCATAGAGCATGCTCTTGAGCATGGATATGCGCTATATAAATGCAATTATTATTATTAAGATCGAGCTGTAAGGCGCCTGACTTGCAATTAAATAAGTCGTAAATTCGATTCCCGGCTCCGCCCGGAAGGATGCTGTTTCTTTGAGGAAGAAACTTTACCGCTTTTTCCTTGTTTCACCCAGTTGTAAATGGGTACTTGGCAATCAGCAGAGACGGTATGTTTGGAAGCGGCATTAGCCTAACGGGCTGCTACGATTTACGTCTCTCTTCAGGTCCGAAATTGTAATTTGGAATGGGAACATCGGCCAGGGGAGTTATTGTGGGGTCGCCTGAGCCTCCACTGAGAAAAATGACTAAATAGATAGACACTCTTAACATATCATTTAACATTCTTGCAATATTCTCTTAACAGAAACTCTGTAATATTTCAATGTTCTATTTTCAGTGCTTTTTTGTCCCATGCCCATTTCTATGAGATTGGCGCCATCTGATTTGTAGAAAAGGGTGCGTGTGATAGTGTCCAATAGTGCATTGCGTACTCGATTATTAAAACATGTAACTGTTATAAATAGAGATATGTCAAGGATCTGACTGAGAGCAATGGTGATTTTAGATATGATGGTGGTGATGAGTGATGTTGTGAGATGGTGTTAATATATAATTAATGACGAATGCATTTACTCACTGTCAGCAACGTTCTTTTTTAATGTTAGAGTTAGTCCTATCTTCCTGTGATAAGATAAGGCAAGATAAGATACATCTTTATTGTCCAGATCATGGCACATTGGTTTGGTGTTTCACCACGCACACGCACACACACACACACGCGCGCGTGCGCGCGCACACACACACACACACACACACACACACACACACGCACACACACACGCACACAAACGCACAGGCACATAATATCACAAACGCATACGCACGCACATGTGCACACATACACACACACACTCTCTCTAACACATCCACTCCTCCTCACACATCTGTGCACTTAACCATAATAAATAGGCTCACAGTCGCCTACATAAAGTAAATAAACAGTACTAAACAGTACTTGTAAACATTATTAGTGTGAAGTTAGATATGTACTCAGTACTCTAATTGTAACTCTATGGTAATCCGATATTGCATGCTTTAAAGGTCATAGGAGTATTATATCAAGTGACTAAGATGGTTGACGTTTAATGGATGATGGTAAGAACGACCTTCTCTACCTTTCTTTGTTACAGACCAGAAACCAGGTCTTTCAGTAAAGTTTTACTTCTGATTGATATTTTTATTTGAGGGAACAAGGAGTGTTTGTTGTCCAAAATTATGGAACTGGTTTTTCTAGAGCAAGCGATAATGTATAATTCATCAAAGTAGGGAAACGTACATGTTGAAAATTTGCTTGCTTTCCGTATAATTAATCGATCCAGTTTTTAAAAATCTTGTTGTGTTGTGTTCCCGGCTCATGCTGTGATACAGGAAATTGATCATACTTTCTATGATTGAAGGATAGAATATGGACATCAATGATTTATCAGCTATAAAATACATGAGCTTCCTCAGAAAAAAAAATGTGTTTTGTTCTTTTTTTATGCAGGAGAGAAGTATGGACATGCCAGTCGAGTTTGTTGTGTATTCGACAGGAATGTCCACACTTCTCTCCTGCATAATAGATACATTAAAAAATCAAAACCCACAAAACTTTGCTTAAATGAGTCTCGAAGGGCATGGGCACCCTCTATCCTGTTCCCTGCTGGAACCATCTTTAATTTCACTGTGAAGTTCCGAGATAGGGGGCACAGCTACTCGTACTTTCAGTGCTATTGTTTTCGTCAAAATGTGGCCCTTGTTACACTACTTAGCACTGATCTTTGACTCCTCTCCAGTGTCCCTTGGTGAACAAATGCCCCGAAGTCGGAAATTTTCATTCTAGCAGGAGGTCAGTTTGAACGCAAGCGAAGCAAAGTGTGGCTGTGAGTTAACTGACCTAAACAGTGAGGTGCGTGTGTGTGTGTGTGGGGGGGGGGGGGTGTTGATTTCTCTCTTCTCTTGTTAATTTCATTGTTATTCTTGTATTTGTCCATTGTCAAATATAGAAAAGACGGAAAGGTAAGGTAACATAATGTTTGATAAGATAGCTAAGACAGATAAGATATGCCTATGGTAAAACACGGTAAGATTAAATTGGATAGGGCCAGAAATGAGAAGTTAGATAAGGCACGACAAAAAAAAAATGATAAGAAAAGATTAGGGAATATTCCTTTTTAAAAAAGTATTGGTGTCTCACGCCTCAGTTACCACATTTTAGATCATTTAGAGAGCGGGCTTCGACTCAGCCTGTCAGGACCAACGTGACAGTAAAAATTATCTCCATCGGGCAAGACAAGGTGATATAAACAAATGTAGAACGGCATTTAAAATATCTAGGGTCTTTTTCTCTACGTTCCCCTGCTATGGACTGTTTTTCCTTTAGGGTCTCTTGTCTCCAGGCAGCAAAATTCAGGTTTCGAAGGTACTCTATTATATGTTTTTATACTAACTAGAGTATTTTCAAGATAAAATAAGACAAGATAAAATTAAAGCAAAAAAACAAAACAACAAAAAGCAACAACAAAAAACAACAAACAAACCCCTCCCCCCCAAAGGAAAAAAACCCCCAATAAACAAACCCATAGTCTCATCAGTCAGCTGAATCAGTAAGGGTATTCTCACAAAATCATCACCACCTCCCCTTTTTCCATCCCACCCCCGCCGAGTGAATTATGAAGGGAATTGTCTTTCTCACTTTCCCCCCAACAACAAACACTATGCCTATAAGCTAGCATACCGTGAGTTAAGCGGCGACCTCATAAGTAAAGACAGAAATCAATAGAAGAAAAATTATAGAGTAACCGTTGTCTGTCCAAGCCTGCTGCGAACTAATGCCTAAGGACACAACTCGGGAGATAGATGGTAACTTGAACCCACATAGACAATACAAGAAGCATTGGAGTCGGGGAAGAGAAACTTACTGTAACTGTATAGGATTTTGCTTTTTACTTTATTTTCGGTTTTTAGAATTCTTTCTCTTTGGCATTTGTTTTTTGCTCGTTTGTGTTTCATTTATACAATTTTCAGACTATTTATCTGTTGTTTTTTTTGGTATTCCCTTTGCTTGGTGTTTGAGTGTGTATGTGTGTATGTGTGTGTGTGTGTGTGTGTGTGTGTGTGTGTGTGTGTGTGTGTGTGTGTGTGTGCGTGTGTGTGTCTGTTTGATTGTGTGATTGTTGAATGAGCATTGTGTGAAAAAGTCAGA
>NW_004798539.1:108030-109183 GCF_000002075.1 Aplysia californica | reverse complement strand
TTTTTTAGCTTAGCTACAACTAGTGTGAGTTTGAGTACAAAAGAAGCACATCGACTTACCGGTAATTAAAGTCATATAGTGCAGTGAGTGCAGGAAAGGAGCAAGACAGATAGACAGAAACAACAGAGGGAAAGAAAAAAAGTAGGACCTACCAGTGGCGCCCTCCAACCTCCCGCAGCTAAAACTGCACTGCTTTAAGCTACCGATTTTAGATGGAAAACTACTTTGGTGATAACATAATTTGTTTGGAGGGGATGCTTTTCTATTTCTGTTTTGTCTTTGCAATCAGCACAAAGAGATGGATGTTGATGCAACTCTGGGCAGGGGTGCGCTAAATGTTCAGTTCATATAATTTTTGACTGCTGCGCAGATGACCCTGGTTCAAAACTCAGATAGGATGTTCTTGGAATTAGATCGTTTGGGAAGTTTTCAAGAATAATAAATAGCATTTGCATAGCGCATTCCCCCGCCGAACAGCAAGCTCTATATGCGCTTTACACTATATTATTACCCCAGCAGACCATAGAATACTCAGAAACACTCTCAACTTCCCGGGAAGCATACAATGCAAGCAGCTGATTAAGCGCCCAAATACTAACACAAGCTGAGTACCCATTCACACGTGGGTGAAGTGACCAAAATTTGTGTACAGTACCTTTCCTAAGGACACAAGATGTTGGAAAAAAAATCCACCCCAAAACGCAGAACAAATCTACAGTCGAAATTTAATATCGAATTATAAATTGAAATTTGGAAAATATCCTTCACAGTAATTGCTCGTCCGAGACGGTCTTAATCAGTGTTTATGTCGTTATGATTGAGCTCTGCGCTGTAATAGCTTCCAAATTAAGTGGTTCGAACCCAGCTTCTCAAAGTTTGTTCCATCGCGTATCTCAGTCTCTCTGTTGATAACATGCTGGGAGCCCACTCACCCTGGATTAGTGCTAACATCCTGGACCCCTACAGCTCCCGTCCAAAATGATCTAAGCTTAAATTCTCTCGGTGGCTATGAGTTTTTGGTTTTTTTGGCATGGGGGGAGGAGGAGGGGGCGTAGAACATTCATAATCGAAATCAATCAATATTATTAAATGAAGCATCTCCGAAAAACACAAGGGATAAAAATAATTCTCTGGCGCAAATTTAGTTGAAAAG
>NW_004798539.1:89214-107930 GCF_000002075.1 Aplysia californica | reverse complement strand
ATAAATAGATAGATAGACAGATAGATATATAGATATATAGGTACACAGATAGACAGACGGATGGGTGGATGGATCATGATCGATGAACGGATGTTTGAATGGAACAGGATGGATGGATGTAAGGATGGATAGATAGATAGAAGGATAGACAGATAGACAGATAAACGGATAGATAGATATATCAACGGATACACAGACGGATGGATGGATCGATGGAAGGATGCATATTGATAGTTGGATAGATGGATGGATGGATGGATGGATGGATGGATGGATGGGTGGATGGATGGATGGATGGATGGATGGATGGATGGATGGGAGGATGTAAGGATGGATGGATGGTTAGATAGATAGTAGGATACAAAAAAGAAAACAAAGACGGCCATATAAATTGAGTGACAGACCGAATAAGTGCAAGTCTTTGCGTGAGCGAAAAAAAAGTGAAAAGGTTAAGAAGTAAAGAAAAACATGACATGAGCTTCCCGGGAACCTAGGTTTCAATGCCATATTCCAAGATGCCTTTAGGTGAAAGAATGTAAAGCTGACAATAAGGAAAAAAAGAAAGAAGACATGCGGATTTCGAAATTTCAGAAAGTATGTTTCTCAGTTCACAGTAATATATGTGGCCCCCCAAACAAACAAACAAACAAAACAAACAAACAAACAAACAAAGAAAACACTCGAGCAATCACATGAACAAACCAACAAAGAAACAAAACAACAACAAAAACAATTTGTAAAGATACAAATTTCGCCACAGCTAAATTATGTTTGCCACGAATTGTTTAGCTAATCTGGCTCCTTCACTGGCACGATTTCTAGCATTCAGGAGACAGGATCCTTCGACTCTGTCAGGACCAACTAGGGACACTTCACTGCAGACAGACAGGGATACTCAACAAAATAAAATCCCTATCGTGAGAATGGCGCTCACGTCTTCTGTGCACTGCCTAACCACCACATCCCATAGTCTATTCATAACCTGTCAACAAAGAATCACAAAGTTCTATGAGAAATTTTGGCTGTTTTGAGTTAGTAAGACCGTGAAGTTAGAAATCCAATGTTCTGTTTGCTCTATCAAAATTGTTAGATTATTCGGAGTCGATATCAAGATATTCAAAGAACTGCATTCGAAAAAGCTTGAAATATTGTGACACTCACAATTTTTAACGTCAAATTTTTCAAAACTAAGTACTGAGCAGATAATATGGTGTAATTCTAGGATGGAAACTTGTAACCACTCCTTCCCACAACACGGCACCATCTTCCCTGGTTTCTGCTTTGATGTATTATTTCATGAAGTTGCAAACCACCGTCGGGTTTTACGTTTTCAATTATGCGTCATACTTCATCATGCCTCTAGTCATGTGCCTTCAAAAAGTATTTCAAATGTTTCCAAAAGCTACCCAGTGTGATGCACCCAATAAGGTGAAACAGAGGCGTCAGTAGGCGGCGGTTGTTACGTGTCGATCAAAATCATAATGTGTTGGTTGTCGTAAAACAAATTAAACATCGAGTGATACTTATCCTTGTCGCTACCCTAACCCACATATTTTGAAAAAGACCTGAGATATCTTTACAATCGACAATTTTTTTTTTCTTTTCATTTATTTGTTTAAAAAAAAACAGAACCAAGCGGCACAAAAGCACTGCAGATTTAATGACATCGAGTACCACATATTATGAAGCAAACAAAAAGATTCCTTATCAACGCGACATCTGTTGTTGCTAGATCATGTGGCGCGTTTCCCACGCAGAGCGACGGGATAGCTTTTGGCTAGTCGTTTTAAATTTATTATTATTATTATTATTATTATTATTATTATTTTTTAGCTTAGCTACAACTAGTGTGAGTTTGAGTACAAAAGAAGCACATCGACTTACCGGTAATTAAAGTCATATAGTGCAGTGAGTGCAGGAAAGGAGCAAGACAGATAGACAGAAACAACAGAGGGAAAGAAAAAAAGTAGGACCTACCAGTGGCGCCCTGCAAGACAGATAGACAGAAACAACAGAAGGAAAGAAAAAAAGTAGGACCTACCAGTGGCGCCCTCCAACCTCCATTTGTTTTGGAGGGGATGCTTTTCTATTTCTGTTTTGTCTTTGCAATCAGCACAAAGAGATGGATGTGGAGGGGATGCTTTTCTATTTCTGTTTTGTCTTTGCAATCAGCACAAAGAGATGGATGACCCTGGTTCAAAACTCAGATAGGATGTTCTTGGAATTAGATCGTTTGGGAAGTTTTCAAGAATAATAAATAGCATTTGCATTGTGCATTCCCCCGCCGAACAGCAAGCTCTATATGCGCTTTACACTATATTATTACCCCAGCAGACCATAGAACACTCAGAAACACTCTCAACTTCCCGGGAAGCATACAATGCAAGCAGCTGATTAAGCGCCCAAATACTAACACAAGCTGGGTACCCATTCACACGTGGGTGAAGTGACCAAAATTTGTGTACAGTACCTTTCCTAAGGACACAAGATGTTGGAAAAAAAATCCACCCCAAAACGCAGAACAAATCTACAGTCGAAATTTAATATCGAATTATAAATTGAAATTTGGAAAATATCCTTCACAGTAATTGCTCGTCCAAGACGGTCTTAATCAGTGTTTATGTCGTTATGATTGAGCTCTGCGCTGTAATAGCTTCCAAATTAAGTGGTTCGAACCCAGCTTCTCAAAGTTTGTTCCATCGCGTATCTCAGTCTCTCTGTTGATAACATGCTGGGAGCCCACTCACCCTGGATTGGTGCTAACATCCTGGACCCCTACAGCTCCCGTCCAAAATGATCTAAGCTTAAATTCTCTCGGTGGCTATGAGTTTTTGGTTTTTTTGGCATGGGGGGAGGAGGAGGGGGCGTAGAACATTCATAATCGAAATCAATCAATATTATTAAATGAAGCATCTCCGAAAAACACAAGGGATAAAAATAATTCTCTGGCGCAAATTTAGTTGAAAAGACAAGACACCTTTCTCTCTATTTCTTTCTCTCTCTCTCTCTCTCTCTCTCTCTCTCTCTCTCTCTCTCTCTCTCTCTCTCTCTCTCTCTCTCTCTCTCTCTCTCTCTCTCCCCGTGTCA
Source organism: Aplysia californica (assembly GCF_000002075.1). Classification (NCBI taxonomy): domain Eukaryota; kingdom Metazoa; phylum Mollusca; class Gastropoda; order Aplysiida; family Aplysiidae; genus Aplysia; species Aplysia californica. Next base: position 104,843 of record NW_004798539.1, on the reverse strand, counting down.
CTCACGCTTAAAACATGTTTCTTGTACAGTGTACATTAACAATAAAAATCAATTAATACATTTTAATTAAGAAGTATGTCCATAAAAACACAAGAGGTAAATTCTCTCCACGGTGAATATTTAGTTTAAAAGACGAGCCGCACACCTCTCTCCTCGTCGTGCACGCATAAAACTCGTTTATTGTAAAGCGTACGTTCGCAATCAAAATCAATTAATGCTATCAAGTAAAAAAGTATATCCTGAAACACAAGAGGTAAAATCATTCTGTGGTGCAAACTTGGGTTATAACACGATCTACACACCTCTTCCCTCGTCATGCACGCATAAAACACGTTTGTTGTAAACAGTGACGGCCCCTCAATACAGACAACTCAGCTGCGTGCAGACATTTTTAGAAAAGCTCTTTCCCTGTGCACATAATGCACTGTTCGTGTCATACCATTTAATGACCATCGATTCCAGAAACATTAACCCGTTTACTGCTCGACCCGCTGTATGCCCTTATCAGAGTGCCCATACAGTCTCGGGCGAGGCAATGAAGGGGTTAAGATACGTAGACGCTCGTTCAACTTCCTTCACGTTTTGCAAGATGTTTTTTCTGGTGGCGATCATTCTGATCAGAATTTTAAAAGTAAATTGTTGCTAGTCATCATCATCATCATCATCATCACCATCACCATCACCATCATCATCATCATCATCATCATCATCATCATCATCATCATCATCATCATCAGCAGCAGCAGCAGCAGCAGCTTTACTACCATCTCTAGGCATGCAAAGACAGACTGGTTTATCCTTCTTTATAGCAACCAGTTTTAAAGAATGTTTATTCACTTAGTTTGGTCCTATCGGAGATCAGAGTAAAATTTGGAAATCCTGCCTCTTAAATGTCCTTCCCATACACCGACATGAATGAAATAATTGTTTGCATCTCGAAAGTGAATAGGTGTTGACCACATAATCATTTCTCTTTCTAATGGTGAGTCCGTGTTTGTGCAAAAACTAACGAAGGGGCAACGTAATCACTGAAGTACCGTTTGATGTTGCGGACCGAGAGGTAGCTAACTTTCTGCGATAATTTTTTCCTTAGTAGTAATAAGTGCTATCTTAGCTTTCTGACTCTTTCTCCGGGTGCGCCGATAGCTAAGTTGGTATTAGAAATAATAGTATTAAAACTCTTCGAGTACTTCGAGAACGCTCCGTACGTATCATGCTGGTCTCACCATCATCATCCGGTGCCTTGCCGGCTGGCGTGGGCGATTATGGACCTCCTCTTCCCTCTGTCTTGCGTTGCAGCGATGGCGTCTGTTGTTCTTGCTGTTCCCAGTCATGTTGTTAAATTGTCTAGTATCTTTTCCCTCTGTCTACCTCTGCCTCTCTTTCCATCAAACTTGCCAGTTGTTACAATATTCTCCAATGTTCTTTCCGCATTATGCGTCCAATGAAATTTGCATGTCGCTTTCGTATATTCGTCATAAGCTGGTTTTCAATGTGGATTACAACCCCCCCCCCCCCTGGTCGAATCCCCTACGGAGTTAAATGAATTGTCAAGAGTGTGCATTCATATGACTTGGTCCTGGACAGCTAATTCGAAAAGCTGCCTCCTAAATGATCTCACATGTTGATAGAAGCGTCAGTTCATTATCATAAAATATAATAGCTAAAAAACTCTTTGTGGTTTAAAAATATAAACCTATTGTAATTCATTTTCCCGATGAAACAATGGGCGCCAAGTGCTAAAGATAACAATCCGAAGCTTTCACCCTCAGAAAAATCATGTATGTTCAAAATGTTACGATTGTGATAGGTGAAGTTTGGCGTGCAGGACGGAAGTCAATTCCAGCATGCTGTGTTCCCCAGCCTCTCCAGTGGGCAGTTGGCTGGTGATCTGGTGATGTTTTCTCCTTTTTTTCCTGTAAACAACTTTCGTCTGTATCTGTGTTTCTTCTTTTCTTTGTACTCTACACTCTCGTAACACTTCTTGTTTTCGGCAATCATGTGACCTAGTTTGGGTTGAAAGCGGCGTAAAACTTATGCTCCAACTAAAATCTACATCCACCCCCCGTCTCTTCGCACTGTTAATAGGCTGTTTACCAAGTGAATGGGGGGGGGGGGGGTGGTCCTTCGAAAATTCTGTAACTCTAAACATTCTAAGCTCAATAACTTCCCTTTGGGGATTTGACTACTGGAGTCGACAGTGGAAACAAAGTGATTAAGTCGATTTCACTAAGTGAATTTTTTGTCAAGGGCGAAATCACACAGACTACATCCGAGAGGTCTACAGGGTGTACATTAAAAGTTGGTTCACTCTCTAAAAAAAATTCCTAAAAAGCGACGCATGATTTTGTCCTAGATGTCACCAATGCTTTTATTGAAAAATACATGTATTCTGTTTCTTTTCTTAAGTAAACGTATTATCAAATCGATTTTTGTGGTTACTATTTGTATATCTCATATTCCTTTCCCTTAAAGTAGTATCAAGCGCTCTGTAACTTAGATGTCGTCACATGTATTTTCGAGGTAGTTTTCGGGTATCCCAAATAGAGAAAGTGGCCCGTTTCATAGTTACAACAGATTCCTGATAGAGAGACCGTCCCAGTTCAGGAGCTATCGTGTGGGCATAAAAATGTAAAATCTTAGAATAGTATTATTAGGCGTTCCAAATGGAGTTGTAGTTACGGCAATTAATTTCTCTGCTTCGAATCCTCAAAAGCGCCATTTCTAAACTTGCATTGTTTTGGGGAGTTTTCAAGGCTCTCCAGCTATTTGACTCGTTTTTTGGCAATGGACATTTAATTCGGAGATCCCAACTCGTATTCTTAAATAAAATTGCAGTGCAGAAAGGGGCATTGATCCCACATACCAAATATAATTTCCATATAATTCAAAGGCCCCAGTTCAGTCCCAATGACCATTAACATGGATTTGATTTCGAAAAAACCCCATTGCTCCCTGACCCATAGCCCGGCTCTGTCTCAAGACGACATTGCAACATATTTCTCGTGCCCTAAAACGGGGATTGTTAAAACGGGATTGGTAAGCAAAACAACTACCAAAACTAATAACCAAAACCATTTCTTGTTTGAGATTGCGGTAATAAACTGGGGAACAAAGAGCATGCGCTAACTAACCGGAAATGACGAGTGGGCGGGCTGAAACTCGAAATCCAAAAGAACATTTCAAGGTTCATGAAGAAGGTTCTAAAGAGAAGTGCACGAAAAAATATACATGCCATTGCGTGCAGTTTGGATGTTTGTGTCTTAAAAAGAAATTTGGGCCAATTGCCTTCAGCTCTTTTACACTAGGACGAAGGGAGGAGTTTTACGAAAAAAAAAAAAGATTTACTCTAGCCTTCAAAGGCTACACAAATTTAGATCTTCAATTTGGTGGGCATTTTCAGAACAATTAAAGTTGTGTTCTCTTCTCTTTTTTCTTCTTTTCATAAATTTTGTCGCCTGGTCAAATTCTTGATTACAAATGGGCATTGTCGTGTTAATTCATTCACCGTATACTATGGCTCAATAAATCTTTGAGCTGTGTACGTTGCTCAGTTGTTAGAGCAGAGAAATAAAGAAGAACAACTGGGGGCTCTCGTAGTCTAGAGATTAAGGTGTTCGCCTCTCATTCAATAGGACCCGGGTTCAAATCCTGATAACGATGTAAACTTTTCTTCTCTAAATTTTTCTCCTTTGACACCCATTCTGTTCTCAAACAATGTTCTGTCATCTGCTTTCGTCCACACTTTCTTACCATAATCCCTCATCTCCCGTGCCCCCTCCACCCCGCTCTGGGCTCTTGATTCCTTCGCAGCCTTTCTACTACTTTTGTTTGGCTCCTTACTGATGTATTTCAGCCACACCCCTGATCTAATAGTAGGTAAGATCTACACCTAGCCGTCTCAGAAAAGGACTAAAAATCCCGGAGGTCCTGTGTGCAAGTTGTACACGTTAAAGATCCCTTGGTGGTCCATAATTGATAAGAGTAGGCTTAAGGTGCCACCTGGGCCAAATTCAAAATTTCCTACAAACTGGAAATAATTAATGATTCCTGCGCGCTCATTTGACTTTATACAGTTTCGAGCACCGTAACACCCCCCCCCCTCCCCACAAAAAAGAAAGAAGAAGAACTGTGTTAATGGACAACTGTTTTATTAGTTACTTAATTAGCAAAACACTGATAGCTTTTGAAAAACGGCCGTGAGTTTGTGAAAGTATTGCAGTAAAATGTCAACGTCTGTGGGGATAATTGGGAGTGTTTGGCGGCGTGTCCACCAAAACAGAAACGACCTGAATTTCTTTGGTCTGGGGGAGGCAATTTGGTCTGCTCGTGTCCGGTGTGCGTGCCCACCAATGCGCGAATAACTTTGCTGACGTTACTGCGTCATTTCTCAGTATCGGGCTATAAAACGTCAGAGTGATCAATGAACTTAGGGGGGAATAAGAAAGTAATGGTTAACATTTCAAAAAATAAAATTGTTTACCTCTCCACTTCTGTGTAGTCGTATTAACGTATATACCTGTCTGTATTCTCCCATACTGGTTCTCTGCCCGTGTGTTTGTTGGTTTACAGGGGACGTATGAGAAGATGGAATTAGGACTAGTTTGTTGTCTGTTCTTTAAAAAGAGGAACGATACAATGGCTTTACTTAAATCTCTCTCAAACGTGCTTTTATATTCGCTGCACAAACGTTGATGGAAACGTCTCATCAAAGGAAGAATTAATATGCACTTAAGCCAGGTAGTTTGTGTGAAAACATTGCTAATTTTGAGGCAATGATTACAAATAAGACATTACATTTTTAGAATCCAAGCTTAAGACTCGAAATTTCGTTTCAGTTATAGTTGAGCCTACGGCTAATGAGCCACTTCACGACCCAACTAAAATGCATGCGGCATTTCAACCGGCCCGTCCTTTGTCAGGTGGATTAATATTGTTTTCGTGGACACATCCAAGCAAAATTTCACTGATTGCTTTGGTAGTTGTGTATTTAAACTGTTGATTTCCCGAGAGACGGATGACTAACGAAGGGTCGGATCTGGTGTGGTGGACGCGTGGGCTTAGGCCCCTCGTCGGCAGGGTGAAGTCTATTACATCGAGTATCTCTGTCTTTCTGCGTGGTGCTTTATCTCCGTGAGGCAAGGTCGTCCTTGAAATGTATGGTCGAAGCAGCCTGACCTCAAATTGATCTTACTTGTGTTAATGGGGAGGAAAAACGTTTACAATAATACATTGCAGTATGAAGTACATGTTACACACTGTATAAGCGTTATCTCTCTGGCATAGTAATAGTATTGTCTTGGGGTTTTCTAAAGACTTACAAGAACAAAATAATACGACACGTTAAGTACTACTCTGTTGGTTTACGGGCGTTAAGCCTTAAGCATAACATGACATTTTGTTAAGACATTCACGTTTTTTAAATTTTAATAAAGGAAAGCACAACGTCATGTCAACGGCAGTCTATTTCAGGGACAAAAAAATAAAGACAGCCAGTAGCTACGGAGAGAAAGGAAACAAATGCTACTGAGCAGAGGCACTTCCAACTACTTACTTATTTATGTAGAACTCCAAGAGGTTGGTATCCTGATGAACTGTTTTGCCTTATAAATAGCATCTTAAGTTACTGTGAATTTGCATAGCGGCGGAAGGGGAGGGGAGGGGGGTATTGATGATGGCTTGTGATGGAGCTACATTGATGGATTGTAATTAACATTTTAGCTCCCTATCGATGCAATTAATGTCTTTAAGAAGGTGGGCTTCTTTGACTTTGCTTGTACACGTTTAACGCCCTTCGTAACGTTGTACGGCTGTTCATGAGGCGGAAAACAACGAATTTAATGTGCCTCTCTAATCGCACAGAACCAAATGGGAAAACTCGTTTAAATACATTTCCCAAGGACACAACGTTGGGCCGAGCTGAGCCTTGAACCTCCGAAATAATAATATGGGATACAACATCCCGGCCGATAGACGGCGATACTTGATGCGCCCCCGCCCCCTCCCCAGGCCAAAAACACAAAACTCCAAGCACCAAACTTTCCGTTTTCGGAAGCAAACTCACGTCTTCTACTACAAAGCGGCAAACAATTACACCACAGACGCCAGTGGGCAGAGACTGTGACCAAAAGGTTGAACCGGGAAAAGCACGATGTTAATCGAAATCGAGGGTGTAGTCTGAAAGCTGCATCGTGCGTAAACAAGTTCGGTTTTTTCCTTCTTTCTCATTCCCGTGCCTGACTCGGCAAGCAAACGCCAAATAACTTACAATAAGTGGCGACGAGCCACGAGGAAACGATCGATGGATCCGCTTCCAATTTCTGAATCTTCTTTTTCACCGATCTCTTCATCTGATCGTCAGAGCCAGTCACATGGCTTATTTAGTGCTTTGTTTGATCTTTTTTATATTTATTGTCAACGGTTGGTATATCTAGTTTGTAAGATGGGCGCTCCGTTATTTAAGTGGATAGATATACTTGACTACGAAGCGGATGGTCCTTGCTCGAATCCCAGACTGAGCGTTCTTGAACTTGGGTCGTTTTGTAGAGTTTTCAACCCATTTGGCTAGGTCTTATTGGAGAGGTCCTGTCTCATACGTAATTGACTTAATAGTGTTGATCGGGTCGTCAAACCCATGTACTTTACTCTTAATTGTAAGATATAGTGTTGTATGGTTTTAGCGCCCTTTTACATAGTGTGGGGTTGATTTAGAGGCGTGACCTCCAACTAATCCCAAGCCCATCTTCGGTTGGACCAAGGCAGGTGGGAGGAAATCTATGCATGCCCTCTTAACAAGCCATTCTAGAACACCCCGTTCAGGATTCGAACCTGAGTCATCTTCATCGACATGTAGCCAACTGAGCTAAAGGAGAGAAGGACCTTGGTTTAAAAACCAGCTACAGGTGTACGTCTTACAGTGTGTCATTATAATATTTTTTAAAAAAATAGACAAGGGAGAGAATCGGAAATGATAGACGAAAGTGACCGTATTTTCAAATAATTGTTTTAAACAGGTGGTCGTTAGAAAATGTTCGACTGTATTTAGTCGGATGTGTCTTAGTTCAGATAAAACTCTCTTTTTTCGCGTCAGCCTCTGGTGTGAGGTAGTCTATAAACCTGTACAACGTCTTGAAAATCTGAGGGTTAAATACTTATAAAAAAAGAGAATGCTATGAAGGTTGTTTTCAATTGAAAAAAAAATATGATGTTAAAATTTGTGTACATTTTTGTTGCTTTGCATTTGTTATTCACCTTCGCAAAGTGTCTTTCTTGATACAGCTCAGCATAGCCCAGGGGTAGACCGATAAAAAGCATTGTCTCCACGTGTAGCCCCACTGAAAGGAAACAAAGGCTTATGAAACAAGAGAGCGAAAAGAATACGAGATGAAACCACGCAAACTAAACGCAGAGCTATTGTAAATGTATCACGCATCAATCAACACCACTGAGATAATCTAGGAGGGAGCCGCTTCGATTTTTTTTGTTAGGAACATCACGGAGTGAGGGTGAGTGGGGGATATATGCCGCCTGTAAGACGGAAATACTCGAAAAATTATGTCACCCAAATGGGAATGACATTTGGTCCTAATGATTATAAATGTTTTACGCTCCCGTAAAGGAAATTTAGATCAATCAAGAGGCGGAATGCTGCAACTCCTGGCGTTAGGGCTAGCCTTGGCTGAGTGAGATGGTGCTTACGATCAGAGAGACGGAGATGCACAATGGAATGAAACGTGGGGAAATCAAGCACTCGTCATAACTTTGACATCAAAGAAACCGTAATTTTTTCCTCCCAGTCGGAAATTTGAACCGAATAAGAATTTTTAATTTTGACTCAACGCCTTTAATGCCCATTTAAAACACATTTCTGGGTGGCTTTTACTGAAAAACGTGGATCAGAGGAACATACGAACACACACGCACACGCACACACACACACACACACACACACACACACACACACACACACACACGCACACACAGACAAACACACACACAATCACCAAATTTTGGCTGCCATTTTCTCGCTTCTTTTACTTCTGACACCAGACAAACCCCACCTCTTTCAATCGCAGATATCTCGAATTGTATTCATAACACACGGGCAATTTTTCATCAAGAGAAAGACAAGTTAAAATAAACTAGCTTTACGTTGATACCAATAACACCGCTCGTCCCAAAATTGATGAGCGCCTGATTCTGCCGCATTGTTGCTCAAAAATAGAGTTTCCAACGCCTGAATCGAACTCACGATTTTTTGCGTAACGGTAAGGAGCAAAAGTACAGTATAATAACACGAACAATGATGTATTCACGTGTCTGTGTCTAATGGGATAACTTAACCATTATACCACAGACATCGGTTCTTGAATGAGGACAAAAGCACTTTCTCTATGCTTGACAACGCACGACTACAAAAGCTCTCACAAATGTGAGGCAGCGTGGTGGAATCAGGCTCTCGTCAAAATAATCAAAGTGAAAAAACTTGCATTTTCCCGCAGGTTTGTGAATTTTTATCAAATTTTTGTTTTTTGGTTCAACACCTTTCATGCCCATTACAGAACTCATTTCTGTGTGAATTTTTCTGAAAAACGTTGATTAAAGGCACAAACAATGTAAATTTTCAGTTACCTCGGACTCTTATACTAAGGAAATAACTAATCTTTGGCGGCCATTTTCTTACTAATTTCACCTCTGAAAACATTTCGACTTGTATTTAAGATAAATGGATACTTTTTCATCCAAGTAAAGACAAGTGAACAAGCTTTAAGATGATACCAATAACTCTACATGCCCAAATATTGACGAGAGCCTGATTCCACCACGCTGCCTCACAAATAAAAATGAATAGCAATTAACCGAGGACAAAGATGAAAATAAAAATCCCTTGAAGTGGAGTAAAAGTGGGAGTAGAAATACTGATTTTTTCGGAATTTCAGCTCTACTTTCAACGTGACCTCAGAGTGCAAACAGAGTGAGCCCGTCGCCGTTCCGTCGCCGCTCCAGCGTGACAAACGGGTTGTCACTGGAACGGCGACGTACTCAGGCGTGGCAAAATGTTTTCACCCGTCCTGTGCCCGTTCCAGCGCGGCCAAGATCTTGTAAACATGGCAGCCGAGATTTTGATGATTTTGTATTGTTAGAAAAATGACACGTTGTTATAGTAGAGTTGGCGAAGGAATTGATTTGATAAAAATCCACCAAAGGAGAAAAATCTACGGGGAGTTGAAGATGGAATTTTGAAAGAGGAGGAGAAGTGCCGAATTGAATCAAGCACTTTTTACTTGTTGCTAGATATGATAGGACCCTATATCACAAAGATGGAAACACATTTTCGAAAATCTATTACAATTCTGACTAAAACTGTTTGAATAATCGTCTCCTTTATTACAAAGAACCTGCCTTTTTCTTTCAACCTCTATCAGTCTGCCACGGGTGCTGCACGGGTTCGCGCTGGGTTTAAAAAACGTCTTCCTTCCAACCGCCGGAGTGCAATCCATATTGCGTAAAATTTAGACTCGTCGTTAAGCTGAAAAAAAACAAAAAACAAACGGCGACGGGCTCACTCTGTACTCTTAAGATTGTTTTGTTTTTCTCTGCGGTTTGTTGAGATTTTCTTGGCTTAACTCAGCTATCCGGGACCACGTCATTACGCTATAGGAAGCGAAACTAAAAAGTTGAAATGTCAGTGTTATTTCTTCTTTTTCAACCTTTTTTTGTTTTGTTTGTTTTTGAGCAAAGAGACGCCCATCAGGACAATAATATTTTTTTGTGCCGGGAGAAAGTCAGACAGATAGACAGAAACAGCAAGAGGAAAGAAACAAAGTAGGGGCTAACACTTCAGTGGCACCCTCCAGCTACCCGCAATTTTTCTCTGTGATGGGCTAGGATTACCCCGAAAATCAGGGTTAAAAAAATTCCCCTTCAATGCAAGATGCTGCATTCATCAAAACTTTAAAAAATGTTTTAAATTAAAAGAAAACGGGCCGAGCAGTTAGAAAAGAGCAAAACGACAACACAACAATCCATCTTTTCATTCTGGAGCCTATACATTATACAGGCTGACATAGAAAGATCTTATTTGAAAAAAAATGTATTGTGTTGCGAGATGCTATTACTATTTGTTTTGTTCCATCGGCGCCTGTGGCGCAGCAGTGAGACACTTCACCGTTGTACGTAGAGACTGGAATTACCGCATTGAAATAATGTTTCATGAATACCTCGGCCTTTCACTGAAAGTTTCAGATAGGATGATGTATCCCTCTCAGCCCTTGTTTTTCCTGATTGGAAGGGCCGTAGCAATAGTGTTGATTTTTTTTTTGGGGGGGGGGGGGTAGAGACGCCAACATTTATTTTCATAAATCACATTATTGTTTTGTTTACATCCTTTCATGAAACATGTGACGCTATAGAACTTTTAATATGCTATTGTAATACTTCGTTCAGGAAAATAAATCGCCTCTGTTCTACCCGCCTTCTTCTGTCTGATTTAATAACTAATCTACATCCTTCGATTAACTGTCACCTGCTAATGAATTTAAAATGTCAAACTGCTATTGAATTCGTTGTAACATGCATGTCTGCGCCTTTTATGGGGCATCTGGGTCACTTTAACGGCTTTATTTCTTGAGCTGTTGATCTGGTAATAGCATGTGGGTTGTTGGAGGGTGTCAGTGGTAGGGTCTACTTTTTTTCACTGTTCTTCTGTCTTCTCTGGGTTTTTTCCAGCACGAATGAGCCGTTATTGTATTTATATTGTACAGCTTTTCATCCAAACGAAACTAATTAGCTAACGACATAACTTAAGGTTAACACTGGGCGCTCTGGCATGCAAGGAACGATACCGGCGGTGGTTAGGCCATTAGATCCGTAATCATGAGATTGTGAGTTCGATAGTTTCAAGCCTTTGCTCGATCCGACTTCGTGTCCCTAGAAGAAGCACTTTACACTAATTTTCCCATTTCGCTCGGTCCTTTCGGATATGGAGATTAAACTCGATCTCCTTTCTTTTAAATTATCTACTAGCGTTGATAGGGGCATTAAACCTAGATTCTATATCATTTCATTTTCATATCTGCCTTGCATGCATCAGATTGAATTGGAGTCCTCAGAGGCTATACGCTACCGATGTTTATCATTTATTCATTCATTTTAATTCAATGCGAATCACAGAAGAGATCTTTCTCAAAAGCCCAGCAATCAGCGAAATCAAGTTAGTGCAGAACATTATGACTTTAAAACTTTGAGGCAAATGTTGGTTAAAAGTAAATTTTTAGAGGTTATCTATTGTCTCCCGGGGAGGGAGGGAGGTTTTGTAGAACAATGAAGAATTTTAATTCTGGAATATGAGCGATTTTAGATGGCTGATATAGACTTTCACCCCCTACCCCCCCCCTAAAAAAATAACCCAACAAAAAACGTTCACATACATTTTATTTTTAGTGGCCTTAGTGGTCAAGTCCACTTAGACGTGTCGTTAATGAATGAGGCAGAGGCAAATACATTGGCAAAACATTGGCGTATTGTTGCTTGGTAAAAGTCAGGGTTCACCTTGTATTGTTGTGTCTAGTGGGCCAGTTATTTTCTACTTAATAGGATATAAATTGTGAGGAATGGGTGTTCTTTTCATGTTCTTCTTCTTCTCTTTCTTTTTTGTTTCTATAGACCTAGTCTTTTTATTTGTTCCCTGTTGTTGGTGCTGTTAACATTCTGTCATGTAACAACAACAACAACAACAACAACAACAGCAGCAGCAGCAGCAACAACAACAACAACAACAACAACAACAAACAACAGCAATAGCAACGATGACAACACTAACAGTAACAACAATAACATCAATAACTGCAATAACAACGACACCAACAACCATTAGCACCATCACCACTGCCGCAATAATATGTGCAACTGTCACCACCACCTCTGTTACAACACAAACAAACACCACCACCACCACTACCACAGCCACCACCACCACCACCACCACCACCACAGCAATAATGACAAGAGAAGCAACAATGCAACAATAGCATTAACGACATCAAAGACATGAGTAACAACACAGCCACCCACAACAAAGTTAATGAAACAAAAGTTTCCAATCTATAAAAATACTAAAAATAATATATATGTGGTACACATTGCTTCTTTAAAAAAACACACTCTACCCTCACCCCTAAAAAAGGAGACGTGAAGGACAAGCAGATGTTCTCACGAGACAGAAACAAAAATAAGAAAACAAAAAAAAAAGATTCTTTGTTGGAAGCATTAATCTCAGGCACCACTACAATCAGTATCCCCAGGTTCATCGCTCCGGAAAAATCGATGTGTCTGGCGGAAAAAGATTTGTCAGCGTCTACGGTGTACCTCATTGAGACAGAAATTGACGTAAAAAGCTAGATCTATAAATAGACAAACGTCCTGCCACTGGAAAGTGTAACTTCTAACTCCTCGTTTATATGGGAGCACATAGCTCATACGACTCTCTGTGAAATCAAGCTGAGAAAAATTGGCTTTAAGGGTAAAAATGCACACGTCTTTCTTTACCTCTTTAAGGATACAGCGGACACAGGCATTTGACCAGCAGCAGAGTGAAGACAATGTTTCGGTAGGCTACATTTCGAACCATCATACTCAAATGAGAAACACGAGTTTGCATGAACCGAGAGGCATACCAAAAGCTTTTTTTAACATGAGCATGAAGGAATAAAGGTAGAAAGTTGAAATTTAGTTTTAACCGTAATCTTTTTCATGTGTAGTCGCCTCCCTCAGTTATACATTTTTGCCATCGGTGTATGGCCGTGAAAAGACCTTGAGAACAGATTACCCTTTCTTTGTCAGAAAACCAGCCCTCAATCGCTTCACTGACCTCATTATCACTTTCAAAATGCCTTCCTTTTAAACCCCTTTTCAGTTTTGGGAGTAAAAAATTGTTAGACGGAGCAAAATCTGGAGAATAGGGTGAAGGTGGCAAAATTTCATAGCCTCTTTCTCGCGCACTTTCTGTAGCTTTTTTGGAAGTGTGCGCTGGCGCATTGTCGTGAAGAACAAAATGCCTGTTTCGGATCTTTCCCCTGCGTTTTTCTTTTATAGACTCTCATAATTTCTTTTAGCTGGTTAGAATATTGGTCTCAGGTGATTGCATGTCAATTTTTTAGATAGTATGTCATAATCACTCCTTCTTGGTCCAAAAAACCTGATAGCATCACTTTTTCAATTGAGGTCTGCACCTTTGCTTCTTTGGTGTTTGAGACGAGGGCGATCTCCACTGAATTGATGCAGATTTTGACTCAGGATCGTAGTCGTGGACCCAGGTCTCATCCATGGTTGCAAGTCTTTCAAAAAATTTAGTTTCATCATTTTCATATAGACGACCATGCAATTCTTGATAACAATCTACACAAAACACTTTTTGAGGATTAGTCAAAAAACGCGGGACCCGTCCCTCAGAACCCTTGGTCATTTTCGAATGTTAATTTAAGATTCGTTCAACTGATCCAATGCTAATTCTAGCTTCTATGCTCAAACGTTCGGCTGTCACCCTCATATCAAACAACACAAGTTTATTGATTTTCAACATATTCTTTTCTGTTGTTGCTGTCACTGGGCGACCATCCCAGTGGTCATCTTCAAAGTCCATGAATCCGCATTTGAATATTGTACACCAAATTTTTTTCACAGCATAGGATGGGCAATCAGTTCCATATGCGGCATTCATCTTCGTAAAAATATCATGTAGTTGCTTGTTTTGAGAGGACAAAAACGTCATTACTGCTCTGTCCTCAATTTTCTGCATTTTTATGTTGAAACCGGAGAACAACATACCTCCGTTCACTTACAGTGCACTGGTGTTAAAACCAGTAATTGAACATTCCACAAAATTTACATGCGTTCTAGGAAGATGATTGTTGGCTTTCACCCCACATTTCAGCATTAAAAAAAATTCCTTTATGTTAAGGTAAAAACCCTTTGGTATGCTCCTCGTATATTTTATACTGTAAATGCTGTTGACTGCCTTTTAAAATTGAAGATAAAGAAACCAAACTCGAAAAGGGGGCTCTCGTGGCCTAGAGGTAAGGTGTTGGCCTCTCATTCAAAGGTCCCGGGTTCGATTCCGGGTAGCGACCAAAAAATTTTCTTCTCTAAAATTGTCTCCTTTCACATCCTTTCCTGATCTCTAATAATGTTCTGTTGTCTGCTTTCATTTCCACTTTCTGTCCCCACCCCCTCACCTCCTTTGCCACCTCCTCTGGGCTCCTGACTCTTTCTGCAGCCTTTCTACTGCTACTCCTTGGCTCCTCCTAACTGCTGTCTTTCTGCCACACCCCTGATCTTCTGGTAGGAAAGATCTACACCTAGCCTTCTCGGACAAGGGCGAAAAATCTCGGAGGGCCCGTGTGCAAGTTGCGCACGTTAAAGATCCCTTGGTGGTCTAAAATCGATAAGAGTAGGCTTCGGCCGCCACCCGGGCAAAATTCAAAATTTTCTACCAACTAAAAAGTATTAGGTGTGTCCCGCGCGCTCATATGACCTTATGCAGTTGCGAACGCCGTAAAACCCTATACTAAACAAACAAACAAAAACTCGAAAAACCTGGCTGAATGATGGAGTTACCGCCCAAAACAGTACCTCTCCAAGCTTTGCTGAAGGATAAAAAAAGGTTCCTCCTTTTTAAAGACAATAGTGTGAAGCAGAAATACTACATTCAACGAATATGCAATGTTATTTAGATTTGAAACTTGGTCAGAAGCCGGTAGTTTTGAATTTATTTTCTTTGATTTGCGACAGAATATGCTTTTAAAAATATTACTAGTAACAGGGTTTCTATTCAACCGCGAAAATGGTGAAAAAATATGCGCAGCGATCAGTGTCACTGCTCAGAAGTACACGTGTGGCATTTACTTTAGTCTGTCAGGTCTAGTTACACCTCCTCCCCTTTTTTTTCATTAAATCTTTTTTCAATTGTTAGATGGCAAAAATTCTAAAAAAAAGAACAAAACAAAATCAAAATACCCAAACTTCTCCTCTCGGAATCCAACTCACGTCATGCCGCGACACGACGTTGAGTCAAACCATTACACATCAGACACCGGCGAGCCATTGGTGTCAAGTGGAGCGTTAAAAGTTATACAGAGGTAAACAAAACGCTCCTTTACTCATTGGGGGCACGCATTTTGCTCGCACAACTTCGTTATTAATAGATATTTTTAAGTTCTGTTTTGTTTCTTTGAAACTAAAAAAGCCAGGCAACAACAAGCAAACTGAGAAATATTTAAATTTGTATTTCTGATTTGTGTATATTAGTTCGAGATGTGTTGCAGCATCGTCTTTGGTCCGCTATTTATCGGACATAAGAGTCCGCTATGTCCTTGCAAAGCTATACTAGCTAACGTACCAAATACCACTCTTCACAAGTTACAACGTTTTCAAAATCATGCTTCTAGGCTTGCACTAAAGAAAAAGATCACATTAGTCGCATGTTAAGAATTTTGCATTGGCTTCCCGTGTCAGCTAAAATGTCACATAAAATTGCATTATTATTATGTCATAAATGTCTCAATAACAAAGCTCCCTCATATCTTAGTGATCTCATCCAGATTTATGTTCCATCTAAACCACTAAGATCAGGC
>NW_004798539.1:87791-89114 GCF_000002075.1 Aplysia californica | reverse complement strand
TATATGGAAACATGTACAGTGCTGTGCATTGACATTCTTCCACACAGTGTTACTTATCATATTTTTGTATGTCATACCAATGAACGCCGAATAGGTAAATAATGACAGCCAATGAATTTTTGAAACTACACTTTTTTAAAAGCCAGTGCTAAACATAAGATCTGAAGAATAAATATCCCAGTCTGATCATGGAATCTGAAATGTAACTGATCATGGAATCTGAAATGTGATGTTTAGTTGGAAAATGCTTTACACTTGCGATCGATCGGTTGGTTAGACTCACAGTTTAGCGAGGAAGGCCGTTATGTTCAGAGAGAAGATACTTTAGAACCCAATTTCCCTCCAGGACAAACGTCAGAAATGAAATACAGTCGAATCTGCTCTAACGAGCTCCTTTATAAGACAATCACTTGTACAAACGGCCACTTCCAAGTTTCTCATATGCGTTTAAAATATGTTATAGTGGCACTTTGTAAGACGTCCACCTCTCTAAGACAGCCAATTTTCTCCTCGACGATGAATAGCTGTCTCAGACAATTTCGATTGTTAGAGAATCATAGTGAGTAGTGTGCGATCAACAAGCTGGGTAGCTTTTTATCGTACAGTAGACCAGGATGGGAAAACTAAAGGAACCTGACTGACCATTTTGATATCGCATAGGGTCACTTAAAAGGGGGGGGGGGTAGAGCGAGAGAGGCCGCATCATATTGAAGGACCTGCCTTTCTAATAACCTTACAACGTTGAAAGGGAAATTACATCCATATTACACCTAATTATAGGCCTACAATATGCTGTGTAAAGAAGAAAAAAACAACAACAAACAACAGCGACAAAAAAAAACCCACAAACAAAAACAGAAGCAAAATTAGAAGCAAAAACTAAATACCCCAACCATTCGAGTCAAGTAAATGCAAATGTATATGTGGATCTTATCCATTTGAAACGGGCCTAAGGGCGCTAAAAGAATCATCACTTTCCTCAGAGAAGTCTTGCTGCTTTGTTCACGAGCTGCTGTTAATTCTTCATGACATATTCCGGAAATGAGTTCCTCGCTATTTGTTTTCTGTGCCGGAGCCTATTTCCGGCAGTAGACGAATAAAAATGCAAACTACTCTGGATTAGACCTCACGCCCACAGTTATAGAAACGAAGGATTTTTCTGTTATTACTCCGAAAAAAAAAAGGGATTAGCCGTTCTCCTGGCGTGGAAAGTAAAGAAAAGTACGTGAAATAAGTTATCATATTCTTTTCTTTTCGGTAGAAAGGACCTTTGAATGTGTGCATATGAATAATGCAGACAAACGCACACACACACACACACAC
>NW_004798539.1:85432-87396 GCF_000002075.1 Aplysia californica | reverse complement strand
AAAAACTGCCTGTAGTGACGTTGCGTGGCTCTCAGCCCGGTTTGACCCTGGCGGTTTAGTCGAAGCAGTTACCCTCCTTATTGGTTAAATGTGTTTAAGGGAACTTATAACACTTATGAAATTACAATAAGGGCCTACTGCTGAAGAATTTATATTCGAGAACAGATATCTGGAGCCTATTTGTTAGACGCTTTGCCTTTGCAAACAGAAGACATGTCTGTTCATTTCTGCTTGGGGGAGTTAATTCATCGAATATCTTTGTCTGTCTGTAGAGATACTGAATTCTTCAACCCGGGTGGCCCTGGCAGACTGAGATGAAGCAGTTCACTGCCCCCCCCCCCCGAAAAAAATCTAAATTAGATTTATTGGAGCGTAAGTAATTCATTTAAAATAAACTTGGTTTATATATTAATCATTTACGAAAAAAAACAACTTTGAATTTGCCATGATCTACATTAATTCTTCTTCATCCATTTCCCCTTTTCTATGGATACCGTGTACAGACTTGAATTATGAATTATAATGTCCTCCACCGGACACTGTCCTGCCTGCCACTCTTTGCTCTCCATAAAAACTTAAGTGAGCTGGTTCGCGCCATGGGCTCTCAAATGAAGGTAAAAACACACGTTCTGCTATAGTTGAGTGTGTTCGCTTCCATTCCCTCCTATCCCTTCACATTTGTCTCCAAATAAAGTCAAATCACTACCGCAAAATTACAAAGTTCTACCTAGTCAGTACCTAGTTTTGAGAAATTTGAAATAAAAAATTTGGAGTTTCACAGCATGCCAAGCTTTTTCGATTGCAATTCTTTGAATATCTTGACAACGGCTCAATGTAATCTAACGATTTTGGTAAAGCAGATAGAACAATTTGCTTTCTGACTCCAGGGTCTTATTAACTAAGAACGGCCAAAATGTCACATAAAACGTTGTAATTCCAAGGTAACAAAATAGTGCTCTCCAGCATGAACCAGAATTACGTCCGAGAGCGCAGTCTTAGGTATCATTGTACAAATCTATGGCGTCGCATCACCACTGCAGGTGGCACTTCGCTATAATAGAATTACAAAGTGGTGGACAACATCAAGGACGTGACGTCATGATACCTCTATTTTGTTTTAGCAAGGTTTCACGGAACTCGCAACTACACAAGGTCTTATGAGCACCACGATACCTCTACGTTCGGCCAGAACGTCTCTCTAACAGCTCATGGGAAGTGCAGGTTACTCGGAGCGTATCATTTTCACTACAAGTAAAAAGTAAATTATGTACTCGTATTTTCCTTTTTATAGTCTGAAACTTAAACCAAATAAAAACCCTATAATGGACTCTAAGAACGGCCTCTTAACTTCCTCAGGCACTGACAGGACTTTGAACAGGACTCAAATTTGAACATTTGATAGCTATGGGGCTAGAAAATTATAAGATTATACATGTAGAAGGTGATATGATAGAAAAATAATGTGCAAACATACCCCATTGCACTATTGTGGCACCACACGCCAATTGAAAACTCCCCCGTGAAAGCCTTGTAGCAATGGAAATGTAATATTGATTATTATACCCTCCGCAATAACAGTTGCACCCGGTAAAAGACCAACACTTTCAGTTAATTAAACGTGCATTCTGAAACCCACAGTTTCTAACCATATAATTTTGAACTGGCTCTGTTGGGGTCTTAGGAAAACGGTTCGGTTATCCCTTCACATGCTGCTGTCAGGAAGTCGCATATCAACCGGCTTCAGCCTTTTCTTTTTTAACCCAATGAACACATTGCTGTCTTTTCCCCACCTATTTTGATCCTCTAATCTCTGCCGATTATAAGATTACCACAGAATTATTGCATTATGACACGCAGACAGCTTGGCCGCTTTATACTCGTATCGATTATCCTTCAATTAATCACAACTGAAATGTTGTAGAACCCCCGAATGGCCACTACAGAAAACGAATCGGAAACGGCTG
>NW_004798539.1:77656-79280 GCF_000002075.1 Aplysia californica | reverse complement strand
CTGGACTGAAACAAATGCGTTTTAATTGCTGTTTTAAATTTTGATAAATGGAGGACTCCCGTAGATGAGCTGGTAAAGCGTTCCTCAGGGAGGGGGCGTGTTGTGTAAAAGCCCTCCCTGACTTTTACTTTGGACAGGTCTTAAAAGTCTTCTCGTCGCCGATCTTAAAGTAAGGCCGAGATGGTATATATTCGATGATCATGTCACAAAGATGTGATGGTGCAATGTTCTTGACGCACTTTTAAAACAAAGAACAATTATTTTGTTCTGAACTCGTGCTTTCAAAGGGAGCCAATGTAGTTGGATTAGCATTGGTGTTATATGCTCTTTGAGAGATTTTAAAAAAATTATGCGAGCAGCTTGGTTCTGGAGTCGCTCTAATCTATTTAACGCCTCTGTGGGAAGGTTTCCAAGCAAAGAATTGCAGTAGTCTAGACGTGAAAGAACAAAAGAAGAGATGAGGGTTTTGATGGAATCAACACTAAGATATGTTGACATTTGTCCTATTTTGCGTAGTTCTAAATAAATTACCTTGTATAGATGGTTTATAAGATGGTGCATGGAGAGTTCGCAGTCAAAATTCAAGCCTAGAATTTTCGCTTTATCTGTGAAAAAGATGTTTTCATTCCCAATACATATTTGGTCAAAATTGCAAAGCAATATCCCTGGTTTAGCATTGCAAAACATAACTTCGGTCTTATCATAATTCATTTAAGTCTGTTTAATACCATCCATTTTTTTAAACCTCCACAATACATTTTTCCATGTTGGTAACTTGACAATTGAAATTTGTTGGTAAAACAGACTTGTACAGCAGAGTGTCGTCCGCGTACATGTGTTATTTAACGTTGTGCTACCAAATTACATGTATTGAACCTAAGGACTTTAATCTGACCTGACCATCAATGAGTTATCTATAGAGGCGCCAGACCTAAGGGTTTGTATACAGTTTATATAAGAGTAGTCCGAGCACGGACCCTTGGCGCACGCCAAATTGCAAGCTGAACATGGATGACATTTCACCATTTACAAGTATAGACTGTGTACGATTAACAAATAGGACTCAAACCATTCAAGAACAGTGCCAGATAGGCCGAAGCTATGACCTAACTTCCTGATCAAAACTGAATGATCGATGGTATCAAATGCAGCACTTAGATCGAGTAAGGCAAGAACAGACATTTTGCCTTCGTCTGCTTCACAAAGGAAGTCATTTTGGACTTTTAAAAGTGCAGTCTCTGTGTTATGAAACGCTCTGTAGGCCGACGGATAACATTCTAAACTTTTTCTAAGATTTTAGACGAAAATGGTAGGTTAGAGTTTGCGTACTCTGCTTAATATTATTGTTGAAATTTGAAGCCAAAGAATACCAGCTATTTTTCGTTACAAAACCAAACAAACAAAGAAAACAAACAAAACAAAACCACTCCACCCTCACCCTTAAAAAGCAATCGAAAGTATACCCCAATCAAACAATTAAACCCACCAATGCCTCTATGAAAAGCAGATATTTTGAGTGGACAATCGGATGGGCAAAGCAATGATTACACTGTCCGGATTGGGATTTCGAGCTTAGCTGTGTCCAACCCTCCCTGCCCCCCTCTCGCTCCTCTATCCCCCCCCT
>NW_004798539.1:75342-76694 GCF_000002075.1 Aplysia californica | reverse complement strand
TGTGTGAGTGTGTGAGTGTGTGTGTGTGTGTGTGTGAGTGTTTTTGTGTGTTCGTGCGTGTGTTCAACCATGTTATACAAGTATGCACACATCTATCAGCTTGGGTTACTGTATCTGGCGTCTTAAGTCGCTGTCTTCTCTCTCCTTCTCTCCTCATCCTCCTGTCTCTGTCTGTTTGCTTGTCTGAATGCCTGTGTTTGTATCCGTTTGTCTACATGTCTCTGTTTCTTTTTCTTTCCCCCCCCCAACCCCTCAGCACAATTGTGTGCAAACACATCATTATTCTCTAGATTCACTTACCCTTTCCTTGCTTATGTATAACCAACCGGTGAAAACTTTGACTTCTATACAAATAAGTATAGATAAACAATACTATTAAATTTTAAATCATGTCTTTATTTATCATTGAAGAACCTGATGGAAAAAGGCAAACGTGAATTCCTGTATTCAATAGTGCGAGCCACTGATTGTGTATGGATGTTTATTTTATATATATATAGGATAAAGATGTTGTAAAAGACTTGGCCTTTTAAGATTATTTTTGTAGTAGGGTAGAGCATGGCAGAATAGTTTACTTCGTCAGTCACGATTTTCGTATCATTTTAAAAGACTCTATTTATTCGTTCGATGAACATTTTCTTTTAGAGACAAATTGTTACCACAACCACGGCATTTACCTGGCCCAAGAAACTTTCTATCAATAAAAAGTGAAACATCATTTGGAGGCTGACTTTGTTTACTATGACAGATCTGAACCCCACCCTCCCACCCCACCCTCCCTAAAAGCAATCAAACCAAAAACAAACAAAAAACAACAACCCCCTACCACACACACGTACATACACGCAGAGAAAAAGCGTTTTTTCAACTATGTAGTTTTCATCAACATAACAATACGTTTTTAAAAAAAAAATCAGCTGCAAAGCCAGGTTATTTTGAATGTTTTTGTTCACTTTTAGTGTCTTCATGCCTCATGGCTGCAATTGAAAGTCCTTTCTTAGTTTATCTGATATCGAAAATAGTTTCTTTTTGTTGAAAACTTGTAATTAATTAAGTCTATTGCAAAAAAAAGTTTAAAACATATCCAAATAGAATTCAACTCTCCTGCGAAGCGAAACAGCTGATTGGTTGTTGCATCCTGCATTGAATGAGTCAGCGTCTATATTTAAGTACGTACACGTATACACTCATTATGCACATACACACAGACACACACACACACACACACACACACACACACACACACACACATACACACACACACACACACATACTCACACACATATGCAAGTATACACCCATATACTCACACACATACATGCAAGTACACACACATGCACACACTTACACAC
>NW_004798539.1:64867-73635 GCF_000002075.1 Aplysia californica | reverse complement strand
CTTTTTCTTTGGAACACACCATGCAACATTTTCGGGAAAATCAGACAATAATAAGGCTCTAGTCAGAGTGTTCAATGAAACCGTGCACTAAAACGTTTGGTTTTTCTTTGCTGAAGCTGTGCAATGGAGCCTGTTGAATATCGCTCAGTTATCAAGTTTTTACACTTGCAAGGAATATCCCCTTCTTACATTTTTCAGGAAATGGTCCAACTTTATGATGACAAATGTCTTTGTTATAATATTGCGGCATACTGGGTAAGAAAATTCAAATCTGGATTCATGTCGGTGAAGGATCAAGATCGAGAAGGGCCCATTCTTTGTGGTAACTGAAAGGAATGTACCCATAGTTAAGAAACTAGTTTTACAAGACCGACATATAACTATTAAACAGCTCTCAGGTGAAACGGGAATCAGTGTAAGGTCAATTGAAACGATTCTCCATAACCATCTTAACATGAATAAGGTGTCTGCGCAGTGGTTACCGCAAGAGAAGAGGGTTGAGTCCTGCAAAACTCTCCTTCGAATTGAGTCCAATGACAACATTTCTTTAAAAACATGGTGACTGTGGATGAAACATGGATTTATCATTTTGATCCAGAACAAAAAACGGAAAACCCCTTCTTCTCCCTCACTACATAAGGCAAAGGTAATACCTCCAAGTGGAAATGTCATGCTGTCGTGTTTCTGGGATTGTGAAGGTATCATCATGGCTGACTACCTGGAAAATGGAAAAACAGTCACAAGGGACTACTATTCCGATTTGCTGATAAAATTGCTGTCCGAATGGGTGAGAAAAAGGCGTGGAAAACTCCGTTATGGGGTCTTCCAACAGCTGTTTACGCCCCTGCGCACTAGGCACAATAAACGGTCCAGACAGCAGAACAGTGCGGCTTTGAAATCTTGCCACACCCAGCTTATTCACCAGACATAGCCCCTTCAAACTTTTTCTGTTTCCTAATCTTAAAAAATCACCGAAAGGACGTCATTTCCATGACAACGAAGACTAAGACTCCATTGAAGCTGTGGCAGACTGGTTTGGGGCCCATTCTGGGTCATTTTTCTCAATGACGTTTGAAAGTCAAAGAGAGATGACAGAAATGAGTTACTCTTCATGGCGACTATGTAAAGAAATGGAAGTACATGTGTGTGCAAAGTTACAAAGCTCTACCTTAATTCCTTCATACTTAGACCAAAGACTTCTTGAACCCCACCTGGTACAAACACGCATTGGTGTTTCAACAAATTCGCCTCTATAATACTCTAACTGATGTTCTTTATTTAAGTATATTAGACATAATACCAAAATACCATTTATGAGCGGCGTCTGTGGTGTAGTGGTTAGGCCCTTTTGCTGTAGCACACAAAGTTTGCGAGTTAGATTCACATGTGGAGAAAATTTTAATCGATAATCTCGGTCTTTCTGCTGGGTCGTTGTAAGGCTCTCAGCTCGGGTTGGCCCTGACAGGCAGGGTCGAAACCCACCTCCTAAATGATCTGAGTTGTCTCGATACGGGCATAAAACACTAGTATCTAAAAAAGCAAAAATAAAACAGACTATCTATCTATCTATCTATCTATCTATCTATCTATCTATCTATCTATCTATCTATCTATCTATCTATCTATCTATCTATCTATTTTTTTGCACTGTTCCCCCTCCTTTTTTAACTTGCCTTATATACGTCTTCACACAGGCAACTACCATGGATATCAGTTCAGAAATCAACTTAACTTCAGCCATATTTTGTGGCCCTAAAATAGAATTCATGATTTCCTATCCAAAATCCCGGAATGAGTCCTGAGTATAGTTTGGTTCCTTTAACTTCCGAGTCTGATGTCATTACCTAATCTTCTCCATCATCTAACTAGATCTCGCCTGTCGGAGCTTTAACGAGATTGTAACAACGCATTATGGAAAGAGAGAGAGAGAGAGAGAGAGAGAGAGAGAGAGAGAGAGAGAGAGAGAGAGAGAGAGAACGAGAGAGATAGAGAGAGAGACAGACAGACAGACAGACAGACAGACAGACAGACAGACAGACAGACAGACGGACGGACGGACAGACAGTCAGACAGACAGACAGAGACAGAGACAGACAGAGAGAGATAGATAGATAGATAGATAGATAGATAGATAGATAGATAGATAGATAGATAGAGAGAGAAAGAAAGAGAGAGAGAGAGAGAGAGAGAGAGAGAGAGAGAGAGAGAGAAAGAGAGACAAAGACAGAAAGAGAGAGAGAGAGAGAAAGGCAGAGATTGTATTTTGGACGGGTGCTCATTTTGTTTGAAAGGCTGAAGTGAAAAAGCAGTGTAGCATTAACTCACTGACGCCGCGTTTTCAGGTCATGTATTGAAGAAGTGCTGTTTTTGGAGCACTTTAGAAACGAAGCACATTTCGTTATTCGTACGGATTAATCAATCGGTGGTTTAAAAAATCTGAAACTTAATATAAAATTATGTTGAAACGAACACGCTTACTATAAAATATGCAAATTCATTTTTCTGCCCACTTTGATTTGAAAAGTGCCAAAATCTAGCCTGTGGACTGTTGCTGAGCGGATAATGCAATATCAATGCAATGGTATACAACACTGTAAAATGCAATATAGTACTATACAGTTCAATACTGTACAATACACTAAAATGGTGAAATGGCATAGGTTTAACGACCCTAGCAACGCCTTTAGGTTATTCAAGAGATGAGACCTCCGAGTTTAACATCTATCTCCGAAAAGACCGAGCCAAGAGGGAAATGCGTGCAAAGTTCCTTTTCCAAGGGCACAACGTCGGCCCGAGCTGAGGCTCGAACCCCCGAACCCGCATTCTCACGTTTACGAGTCCGGTAGCCTAACCACAATACAATACAATACAATACAATACAATACAATACAATACAATACAATACAATACAATACAATACAACACGATGCAATACAACACGATGCAATGCAATGTAATGAAATGCAATACACATAACACTTTGACTCTCATTCTTGCTGTTTCATAGTTTCTTTCCATTCATTTATTATTCTTTGTAAATCGTGCCTTTTCTCATAATTTTATTTTCCTCTCGATCTAAAAAAAATAAAGAATGAAAAAAGCAACCCCCCCCAAAACCCCCCCAAACAAAAACAAAAACAAAACAAAACAAAACAATGAAAACTGTAACATTTGTTAGCCAAAATCTCATTGACATTGCGTTATCACAAACCAACGCCGTATACTGCATTGAATAGAAGCATAAACAAGGGCGATTGAGAGACAAACCTGAATACACTATCACTCCAACTGATTGAACAGGAATGCACGCGGACACCGAATCTTATTAGAGAATGGAACATGAATTTTAGAACCTTTATCGACCAGCAATTTCGTTTTTCGAAATCTCCCGATTTGAGCAACGCCTTCCTTTGATAGAAGCCGCAACAAATCTATTTAAAAAATGAAACAAGAGTTTTTATGTACAGAGAATTGTCTCTGGGGAAGCTGATGCAAGGAAAAGAAATCCTAGAGAGGAAAAGAAATTCTAGAGTGTTGCCGATTTGGGCCAGCTTTAGTCTGTCTGATGGCGAGGGGACGGTCGCGACATTTTCGTTCGTTATAAACGGTAGTTTTTTTTATATTAAAGTGTAACAAACTTTTCTTTGCCAAAATTGGTGTTGTCGGGTACAGCAGAAGCCACAAGTCATCTTGGCCTTTAATTCTTTTAATTCGCTTTAGAAGTATTCTTTTCTGCGGTTGTATGGGTCAACGGTAGACATTGTCGGAAGAGCTATTATTATTATTATTATTATTATTATTATTATTATTATTATTATTATTATTATTATTATTATTATTATTAGACCGTAGACAAAGAGCTCCTCAATCTCCCAAGATTAAAAAATTAGACGTGACTGCTTGTGATTCTGTAACTTTTAAATAACGATTTTACAAGGTCTGGGAGATGGCTCTCTGCTAACTGGCTCTTTTCGAAGGAACAGACCTACGCGCATAGTCGCCTTTTTACAACACGTACTATCACTGCAGGTGTCATTCTTTGCCCCCCCCCTTTTTCCCCACAAAAAACTAAAGATCCCTCACCTGTAGGGTGGAGGATCTAGTAAGAAGTGTTTACTTGTTGTCTTTGCTAGCATGGGCAAAGTGGGGCACAGTATCAAAGGAATGATACGGAGATAGTCGATTATATATTATGCAACCAACCATTAGAAGAAATATGTATCCAACTGTGAGCTCATGTTTTCTGATCCCAAACCCCCTTTGTTATGAATCAATGATTGTCTATCTCACGTTACACACACACACAGCGCTGACGGCAATTCACTGACATTTTCACTGTATCATAATAAGCTTAGTTTTTTTTTCCTTTTTTCACGCAAGAAGTGGTAAAACCCAGCTAGAACAACTAGTTATGACGTCATATTTTATCTTTAAAGTATTAGAGACAAGCACTATGCAGATCTGTTATAGAAAAACAAAATGATTTACGTTTTCTTTGAGATTTTTTTAAGGGGGGGGGGGGGGTTGCTTTCATTGTTGACATGTTGTTTGATCCAGGCAAAAAAAAAAAACCCTTCGGACTTTATCAAGTGAGAAATCGGATCTTCTGTGTGTTTACCTAGCTCGTCCCAGTTGCCATATTTCAGGCTTTTGGAATTGATAATGAGTATTTTCACTCTCGGAAAGAACATCAAGATGTTTTGTTTTTTCAACCTTAACATGTTCCGTTCCAAAGTCCACTTGGAGACAAAAAGCGTAGCGGGAATCTCTCACGCCTCCAACGAAATTTACTTATTTTGTCCCTTTCCCACGTCATTTTCCCCTTGTTTCGATAATACTTCGTTCACCTGCGCTTTCGTTGATATATATATATATTCTGGTCTGCACTATCGTGTTATCACAGAGCCGCCCGACGTCTGTTGTGTAATGGCTTGGCTCTTCTCCTCGCACTCAAAATAGCAGGTTCCAGGAGGTTTATTTATTTCCCCCTGCATCTTCGTCTGTCTATTTGGATAGTGTATCCAACTCTGTTTTTGTTGGCACTCATAGGCGGGATCGAATTTGCAGCCACACTCCCTTCTGAATGGCTTAAACCAGTGATTGCCAGCCTAGACGATATCGCCCACTAGTAGCCGATGTGGTTATGTCTGTGGGTGGTTGGGGGGGGGGGGGGGGGGTCAACCAGGCACTGATAGGAACATAATATTATTATGGGATGCTCTGCTTGAAAACACACAGGTGGGGGGTACTGCCACTTTTAGCCTCTTATAACGGGGGGACAAGGCCCATAAATCCTCGCAGTAGAGAGCCTACCTACGAACTTTTGTCTCTTTGGATCTAAAACTCCTGGTACAAAACTCCAAGGAGGAGAGAGAGGGAGTATGTATGTATATATGTATGTCTGTATGTATGTATGTATGTATGTATGTATGTATGTATGTATGTATGTATGTATGTGTGTGTGAGTGTGTGTGTGCGCGTGTGTGTGTTTTTTTTTTGTGTGTGTGTGTGTGTGAAGCAGACAAAGAGCGAGCGAGAGGGAGTAGGGAAGAGAGAGAGAGATAGAAAGAGAGAGAGTGAGAGAAAAACAGAGAGAGAGTGAGAAAGAGAGACACACAAGGAGAGACAGAGAGAGAGAGAGAGAGAGAGAGAGAGAGAGAGAGAGAGAGAGAGAGAGAGAGAGAGAGGGGGGGAGAAGGGGGAGAGAGGAGAGGGGTGACAGATGAAGAGACAAATACAATCAGTCAGTTAGACAGACAGACCAAAAGACAAAGGAATAGAAAGACATATAGGCAGGCAGACAGTCAGACAGACTGACGGATAGATAAATAAATAGCCAGACAGATAGAGGAAGATGGATAGGTTATGTTTCCCTTTAATCATCCTCAGATGTCGTCAACGTACGCTGAAGTGCATCAACTGTCGTCCGTTCCTCATCGCCATCTGTGCTCTGGTTGTGGTGGAGTGCGCATGCGTGCTGGCTGAGCTCATGGTGGATCTGCAAGGAATTAAGTGTGAGTACAAGTATGAACTTTACCAGGATAGAGAAAGGTGGGAAATGTTTGTTTGTGGCCTATACTGTCGTAATTAAAAAACAAACAAACAGTATATTATGCAGTTTACAATTTTACAGGACAGCCAAAAAACTGAAACAAACTCTTTGCAAACACCGGAACTC
The DNA here is from genome assembly GCF_000002075.1 of Aplysia californica. Lineage (NCBI taxonomy): Eukaryota > Metazoa > Mollusca > Gastropoda > Aplysiida > Aplysiidae > Aplysia > Aplysia californica. Next base: position 67,457 of record NW_004798539.1, on the reverse strand, counting down.
AAATATTTTTATACTAAAATTTTAGTGATAACTTCCTCGTTATCTTTAAAGCACGTATTGTTTTATTGCTAACAACATTCATTATTTTAGCCTTCCTGTGAGAGACCGAAGGGCTGGGACCCAGATGGCCGCTGGATCGGATAAGTAAAGTAAAGTGAAGTAGCTCTCCTGTCAAATTATAAATACTGAACGTACTGTATTTTTAAAAAGACAACAGAAACCCTTGATGCAAGGTGAGAAAGACAGTGATGATGATGGCAAGCATGCATAATTTAGTTTTCGGTCGAGGAGGTCAAGTAGAAAGCGAACCTTTATTTCCTTCGGTACATTGCGAGGCTATGGTGCAGACAGCCCTGGTTCAAGTCCCCAAACGGGGCGTTCCATAATTTGAACTTGTTTGCGGATATTTAATAATACTAAATAATAGATAGCATTTGTATAGCGCAAATCCCCGCTCAACAGCAAGCTTTATGCGCTTCACAATCTATACTATTACCTCAGCAGACGTGAGAGCATTCTGAAACAAACTCAACTTCCTGGGAAGCATACAGTGCAAGCAGCCATTAAATAGGGGCTAAAACACTAGCATACTGACAGGATCTTTCGCTGTCTATGGCCGGGTACCCATTTCCACGTGGGTGAAGTGAGCAAAATTCGTGTAAAGTGCCTTTCCCAAGGACACAACGTCGGGCCCGGGGTTCGAACCCCCGACCCCGAAACCTCACGATTACGAGTCCGATAGCTTAACCACTAGGCCACCGCCGTCATGTAAAAGTGGCATGGTTGTATAAGGGATTGACTCTAAATCTAAATTCGCAGGTTCAGTCTATGTAAATGTGAAAAGAAGTGTAAAAGGCAGCACAACAAATCGAGAAGAAGGTAACTGGAGAGTGGGGGTTTGAAAAAGATGTTAAGTCATAACGATGACAGTTTTTAAAAAAAACCCAGTGATAATAATGTTATGTTTTCATGAAGACACCTTTACGAAAGCTCAAAAACAAAATTCACGGACTATCATAGCCTTACAAACATGCTTCTCACACAATGACGCATACTTTTCAGAAAATGTGGTTCAAAGATTAACTCTCTTATAGCGATACTGTTTTGACACCTTTTCACACCTTCCATTTAAACTGAAAAAAGTATAGTCCAGATTTCCTCGATTTTGATAACCTGGATTAAGGCTTGTCGCAGAGAACTGTGTCTAATGTATGAGTATTGAGATTGATCAGATTTCAAAAATTGGGGATTTCTTAAAAGAACGTTTTGATTTGTTTTTTTTTTGGTAGAGGAAAGGGGGAAAGGGGGGGGGGGGATGAAAATGAGAGGCGCATCAACATTGTAGCAGTTCGAGTTAAGAGAAAATAAAATCATAGACAAAGACGACTTTTAAGTGCTTGGCAAAAACAACTAAGACAAATGAGTAGGTCCTAGGAGGGGGCGATATTCAGCCACCGAGGTACTATAATAATAACAATAAAATCCCCCTCCCCCCCGAGGGCACTCGTGGCATTGAGGTTAAGGTGTTTGCCTCTCATTCAATAGGCTCCGGGTTCGAATGCGGACAGGGACGGACATTTTTCTTCTCTAAAATTGTCTCCTTTCACCCCCTTTCCTGCTCTCTAGCAACGTTCTGTCGACTGCTTTCGTCTCCAATTTCTGCCCCCCACCCCCTCATCTCCTTTGCCCCCTCCTCTGGGCCACTGACTCTTTCTGCAGCCTTTCTACTGCTGCTCCTTGGCTCCTTCTTACTGCTGTCTCTCAGCCACACGTCTGATCTTATGGTAGGAAAGATCTACACCTAGCCCTCTCGGTCAAGGGCGAACAAGTCCCGTGTGTCAGTTGCGCACGTTAAAGATCCCTTGGAGGTCCAAAATCGATAAGAGTAAGCTTCGGCCGCCACTCAAGGGACACGAGTTCGAAGCCAGCTTTGGGAAGATCTTTTATCGAGCACCTCCGTCTATCTGTTAATATGTAGAAGATTATGCTCGGATGGCTTAGACAAGGTCAAAACGGCCGACCTCATCATGTCAATGAGGGCGTAAACCGTCCTCAATTAATCATACTTCAGCTAAAGTAGTTAAGCTGCTTTCGGCAGAGGTGAGCTCTTCTATATCCCTTTGTATTAGATTTCATAAGTTTACAGACTGACAGATCTGCATGAAAACACTGAAAACGAATTTATACGACGAAAAAACGCACACACAAGCAAACACACACACACACACACACACACACACACACACACACACACACACACACACCAATAAACACAGTATGGAAGAAGGATGCATATTGAGAAGCAGTGAGAGAGAGAGAGTGTGAGTGATACAGATTGAACGTGTGAGAGTGTTTGTGTGTGCGTGAGTGTATGTGCGTGTGTGTGTGTGTATGTGTGTTTGTGTATGTGTGTGAGTGTGTGTGTGTGTGTGTGTGTGTGTGTGTGTGTGTGTGTGTGTGTGTGTGTGTGTGAGAGAGAGAGCCAGATAGAGAGAGGGAGAGAGAACACGTAGAGCAGCTGGCTGATTACGTTCGTATTCGTGACTCTGTAATCTATTTCTCTTTGATTGGACTATAATAATAATAGTAA
>NW_004798539.1:56646-63136 GCF_000002075.1 Aplysia californica | reverse complement strand
TGTCGATGGATGGATAGATAGATAGATAGAATAGATAGATAGATAGATAGATAGATTGGCCAGACTGACAGACGAACAGATAGACGGTGAGAAATGATCACTTTTGGCCATTGAAATAACCTTTTCTGACAATTCATTTCCCTATAAGATATCTTTCTATTAAAAACAAATTGCGTCCGAAACCTGACAACAAACCAGTGTCCTGTCACATGCTTAACTTTACGCTGTGGGATGTGGGATGTGGGATGTGGAATGTAGGATGTGAGATGTGGGATGTGGGATGTAGAATGCGAGATATGGGATGTGGGATGTGGGATGTAGGATGTGAGATGTGGGATATGGGATGTGGGATGTGGGATGTGGGAGTTCGGATGTGGGATGTGGGATATGGGATGTGGGATGTGGGATGTGGGATGTGGGATGTGGGATGTGGGATATGGGATGTGGGATATGGGATGTGGGATGTGGGATGTGGGATGTAGGATGTGAGATGTGGGATATGGGATGTGGGATGTGGGATGTGGGAGTTCGGATGTGGGATGTGGGATGTGGGATGGGCTCCACCTGTATTTGCTTTTTTAGCTTACAGGGAACTGATCATTTTTATTACATCTGTTCTTGCATCATTGTGACCCAATCGTATAGAACACCATGATTTTTATCTATTTAATCTACACAGAAACCCTTTCTGCGCACATAGTAATCTGTCTCTTGCGCTGAAAACATTTACAGAAGCGAAGGTTCTATCAGATTTAGAAGGTTAGGTTTCTGAAGGAGGCAGGGGGTTGGGGAGATTAGAAGACATTTTGGGTGTGGACATGGAATGTGCGAGGTTAGCGATATGCACCTCACAGGCTGCAACGCTCTATCCCCGGGGATCTGAAATTGTAATTTGGAGGGAGCAGGTCGGCCTAAAGAGTTATCATTAAAGCCTTATGGAGGAAAAGGGGGGGGGGGGCACTACTATAAATAGCACATAATTCAAATAATCTACCCCCCCCCCAAACTTACAGTACACCAACTTTAACAAAAACACCCAAGTGAAGCTATCCGGGATACGTCACTCAAATTAAACAATTTAACTCAGAGCTCGCAGGGAAACAAAAATAATTTCCCCAAAGTGGCCTTGGGCAAGATTTCTAACGAACACTTCCTGGTTCTTCGCTTAACTGAAGGGTTCATCCCTCAGGCTTCCGCTTCTTGATCAATGAATTAGGTATACTCTGAAGTAGGGCGGAGCTCACCGTTAGCTCAGGCGCTAACATAATGGACTACAATGTGGATTATCCCCTGTTCCAATTCCTATGGGAGTGGTCATAAACGTGCGTTGTTTAGGGCGTATTTTGTTGTCGTTCGCCCATGGCCCTATCCGGTATTGACGTTATATTTAAGGCCTTGCTTCTTTGATAACCATGTCATTTTGGAAAAGAAAGACTCCATGTGGGAAAGGACAGAGGGAGCGAGAGTGGGGTGGGGGAAGCAGGAGGTGTTGTGACCAAACATGTGCCAGAAACGATACCAAATAAGGATCAGAGTATGGACTTTTTACCTTATAGATATGCGAAAAAGTCTTTATTATTATGAGTACAGTCTCATCTATCTTTTCTATGTGCTTTGTAAATTAATCTTTCGGAATCATTCTGGACTGCACAGCGGGTATCCGCAGTTCAAATCCCACTCTGGACTTTCTAGAGTGTAGGTGTAAAGAGATTAATAATCCCATTCTTGGAAAGATCTGCAGCCTCTATTATAAGTCTTAAGGCTTAAAGGAATGAGCTTAAAGAAAATACTTTGTTTGATGTAGGTAGTTTACGTCCCATCGACATAATTTAGATTGTTCTGGAGGCGTGCAAGCCCGGACTGAAGGGAAAGCAACGTCTAATCTGAAAGACCATAATACTCGATACAAATTCTCCGCTTACTTGCACAGGACTCAGGTATTCTATATTATACAACTGCGAAGTGCCTAATAAATATTACGCCTCAGAGTCCGAGCTTGTAAAAGTACTGGATCAACGATAGTAAACGTCATTATTGTGCTCGTTAGTTAATATCAGTATTGTGTTCACATGTGCATGAAACTCTCACTATCATGCCATCTCTCCTGTCTTTTCAGTTCGCTTTGAGAACGAGGAGCTGGAGATAAAGCGATTCGTATTACACTTACGGACGAAATACCCCGGGGCTTTCTCCGATGACAGGGCGAGGACTATGACCGACGTCATCAACTTGTTGGATCAAGCCATCGTTCTGCGCACGCGCCAAGACCTATTGACCCCGCCTAAAGCTCCGTGCTTCTGCCCATGCGCGAACGAGACTTCAGGCCCCGCCGCTGCCCTGAGAAATTCAATGTCGCCAGCCGGGTCAAAACAGATGAAATCCCACGGTAAAGTGCAGCCCTTGGGAGTAGTAGATGGTGGGGATTTATCACGGGTACCGCGTCAAAAAGCTCAGCCTGACAAGTACGATAAAACACGTCAGGAGATGATTTTTACAACTCCGAACGTTGAGCTTACTCATACGCAGATTGATATTACTTCTTCTTCTTCTTCTTCTTCTTCTTCTTCTTCTTCTTCTTCTTCTTCTTCTTCTTCTTCAATGTCGTCGCCGCCATCATCGGCATTATCATCAAAACTCACTACTGCACAAGCCGGTGATGTCACAACAGGAGCACATGACTTTGGGCAAGCGGGAAGTGAGAGTCGTTTCCGGCGATCCAGCGGAAATCATGACGCACCCAAAATGGAAACTGTCAACACATCTGGGTCGAAACAGATGTTGTTGCATTCGCGAGTTGCCAGTTTCTCGCTTAATACACCACCTCCAGGAGACCCTTTGCTACGTTTGAACTGGAAAGGAAATCATCCAGTGTTGTCAAATACTTCAGAACAGTCTTCTGGGAAAAGCCAGTTTGTGTTTTCTTTCTCACAGAAGATCCACAGAGCTTTACGAGAAGTAGGGCTTCAGAGACTCGCTCTCGGGAGGCGCTTAATGGGTGTGGCTATCGAAAATGACCAGCCCACACCTGCTGGCCATCCAATCAGCAACGTCATTTCAACGCATCTACCCAATCACGATGCAATGACGACAACGGAAGCAGAGGCAGTAACAATCTCCTCACCGTCGTTACAATCGGGTTTTTCCGCACACAAGTCCACCGCTGACCCAGTAAAGGGTTGGGTCCAGCAAACGACAAAGGATACCGTTCTTGGGGCAATAACTCCTGAATCAGACTCTGAAGACAGTTTACAGAATCACAATGAAGGATCTTCTCCGTCAGACGTCCCTACACGCACCAGCGTCACAGATCCTCCAGCCTCTCCGGCCCCCATCTCAAAAAGGGCGACGGGCACTCTAACACCAGACTCTCAGGTTTTCACTAAACGGGAGGACGATATCCAAAACTCAAACATGAAAAATGGTCGTGACCCCGAAGGGTCATTATCAAGACAACAGCAAGCCGGAGAACAATTTCTCAATATCCAGGAAAGCGACATTCCAGAGAGTGTCGATCGTAACACGTCAGGGAATAAATCTGTTTCTAACGCCTCTTTATCTCAAAGAGCCCCTTTACCTCTCCCTCAAAATGCTGCTGTACATCAGTTCCAAGACGCCCCAGTACCTCAATCCCAAAACCCCCCATCACCGCAGATCGAAAACGCCCCCTTACCCCTGTCCCAAAAAGCACCTCCGCCATTTTCCCAATCCAAACCACCAAATGGCTCGTCCTCCAGCCCCGGCACAAATCACTTGACGTCCCTGGGTGATGTCTTTGTACTGGAGATCAACAACGTTATCGACAGCTTCTTCCTGGTGGCCGAGTTCTTGCCTGACCACCACGGAAGTAACGACACAAAGTTCATCCAGTACAACTCGGAGTACAGGAAAATATACAAGACCAGTAAAGCTCTGCATTTTATCAGTCTATCAATTCTCTCCGTAATGGTGTTGGAGGTAAGAACAATATTACTCTACTATTGAAGACTACAGGGACGAAAAAGGCAGTAGTCGCATTTTCCTTTTTTGTAGCTCTTAATCAAATATTATTTTGCTCGTTCAATTTTGTCAATCGAAACACATTTTATCAAAAAGAGTCATAGTCATACACTGGTGACACATTCAAAACAACCGGACACGAAGAATACAATGGAGAGTCCTTAAGACCTCTTGAAATGGAGGCACCAGTTCACATTATTTTTCTATGACTACTGTCTCTCATCCGTTGTAGTCTTCAATTGACGACTCGCACCTTAAAAAGTTTAATTACCTCCCAGGTACTATGCAGGCGATTTCGTAGGTATCAATGTAGCAGTGACGTAACCGTTTGTCGATGACATCAAGCTACAATACAAGTACTTGATCGTTTTGTTACAGGTGTTTTTGAAGTTCATTTATCGCAGATATAGGCCTTGGTTCATAAAGAGCCATGTCAGCTCCGTACAGGTCAGTACAAAGATAGCAAGACAGATATAAGTAACATAGTTCTCAGGATCCTCTCCGCCCCCCCGCTCCCTTGATAAGGCCCCCCGGGCCAAAAAAACAACAACAAACAAACAACAACGACAACAATCAATGAAACAACAAAACAACAATACAGCAAAAAAACCCCCCCAAAAAAACAACCGACCCGGATTTTAAAAAATTACAGACACAGAGGCGTCGGTCTACAAAAACGATCGGCGAAATAAAGAAATTTAGCTTTTTGAAGCAAACTGTCTCAAGACTGAAAAAAACCAAAGGGCGTCATGATCTGGAGAATATTTTAAAGAATCTGTTGGCGAAAACCGTATGTCGATTGATGCAGCCGGTAAAAAGCCTTTTGAATAACAAAATTCGGCCACCACAAATAGATAGATAGATAGATAGATAGATAGATAGATAGATAGATAGATAGATATATATATATATATATATATATATATATATATATATAGGTAGGAACAACATCAATTTAAATTACATTACGCTATATACCCCCACCCCCCAAAAAAGGAAAACAACACATCAGAACAATAACAATAAAAAAAATTAACACATTAAACAAATTAAAACACAACAAAGAGGACAAAATAAAAGAGGAACAGCAATACAAATAGTATGTAATGTACTTATTTATACTCTTCACATGGGAGGAAATAACAAATCAATGCGGTGTCAACAAGTGAGAAAGAAACGGAGTGAAGCTAAAGTGAAAATAAACTCTATTTCAGACATTTCTAAAAGTACAGAGGTTTGGTTTCTTTTTTTCTTTTAGTTAACTTTTATTGGGGGGAGGGGGGGGGGGGGGAGTGCAAAAATCGCGGCCACGATTCGCGGACCTAAAAATGTTAAAAATCGCGGCCGCGACAAATGCAGATGCTAGGTATACCACAACATTCCCTTCAAGGTGTGTCAAATATAAAGCGATAAAAGTATCTTTTTGAAAGGAATATTGGAAATTTATGTCCTCCGTTTTTATGTAATAATGTAGGCTATTACACACAAACACTTTGTTAAAACACGTTCAGAAAATCTCATTGTCACTTCAAAGTGTCAGATCTTAGTAAGACATCGGCAATTATGGTTCTCCATTCATTCATATGTTCAGGTGCTCAGATGTAATTTAAAAAAAGCTACACCTCGTATTCAAGTGTCCCAGAACCGTTATTTGTCTCATTCTTTCAAAAATCTATAGAAGTTAATTCAATTACCGTAACTCGATATGAAAAGGAACTTACGGCTCAATGGCCAATCTAAGGACAAAGAGTTAATTTTCTACAGGGAAATACAGAAAGCCACTCAAAACAAAGCCTTTACGGAGTAGAAATAAGTTGCCTTCTCTACTATCCTTTCTCTGAAGGATCATGAGCAGTACCGAAATAAAAATGATTGCAGAACGTTTAATTCTTCAAAGAAAGAAAGTTTCTTTTTCAGATTAAATTCCAAAGCGATGTTTCTATATTTAAAATAAAACGACGATTTTTATCAACGGAAAGGTATTGAAGCATCACCAGAAAACTCTTTTTTTTCATTGTAATCTATTTTCACTTTTGGGAGATGAAGACTAAGAAGAACAAGAAGAAGATGACTGGTTCATTTCCTGTTATCGTCGCTCTCAAAATAAGTCCATCCTCGTTCATCCAACACGGATGCTGCATGCTCCTTGTGATATAATTCTTTTTATGTTCGTGGTCATTTCCGGATCCCATCATCGTAACAAATGATTTTTTGAACGAAGAAACTTCTTCCGGTAGGTGATAACACGTTAGCCTAGCTCTCATGTATGAATAGTTTTCTTCTGGTGTCACTCAGGTTCCCATGTTTCTCTTTCGTCCCCTTTTCTTTGGACTGTTCGCTCGGTATTTGTTGGCATCACGCTAGATTAATGCAAATGTCAGTGGTTTGTTTCTCTATAGGGTTCGTTTTGAATCTGGATTACTTGATACTTTCTGTACACTTGGTGTGTGTGTGTGTGTGTGTGTGTGTGTGTGTGTGTGTGTGTGTGTGTGTG
>NW_004798539.1:49710-56011 GCF_000002075.1 Aplysia californica | reverse complement strand
CACACAGAGACAGACACACATATACATATATGTATATATTTTTTTAAAATAGCCGCCTCCTAAATTATCTAAATTGTCTCGATGAGGGTGTAAAACACATACATTGAAATGGATATATTATATCAGTTGAGCTCAGGGGCAAAGGCTGACATGTCTGACAGGGTAATCAAAGTGAGTCAATGAACTAAATAGAGATGAGCACGACATGTCGAGAACTAATAAACAATATTTACTTATTCCGAGTCGGCATTACTGAATTGTCAGTGAAATCAAATCCCGAATTATTTATGTTCTCCCGTCAAAATGATCGAGAAAATAATATCTTATTTAATACGGAGGGATGACAATACTACCATTAAAATTGGTTTCAAATTTTGCTGTTTTGATCTAACTTTTCGTAGACAATTGATGCCATAATCATGGCATGACCTGATTGTACGTTTGTAAGATGTCTTGAAAAAAGTCATCAATTCACAGCAGCTATAAGCTTTCTGAAGTTAGTGTCCCCTTACCTTTTAGAGGTAGACTCGACTTGACTGCTTTTTCTTTTTGCTTATATTTATCAACCGTTGTAAGTGCTTATAGGACTGGCCCGAAAAAAAAGCATGACATTATTATTATTATTATTCTTATAGGACTGGCCCGAAAAAAAAAGGGGGGGGGGTAGGGCAATTTGATGACCATGTTGTGCACACGATTCACGGGAGATTTCACTACGTCTGCTTAAATTTATAAAGTCTACATCTATGGGTGAGTATTACCGCAATGATACGCCCAAACTTCAGGAAATGAAGCAGTGATTATTTGATTATGTAGACGCTTCGTCCCAGAGGCATCCGTAACTGAAACAAGACATAGCGTCGGCTGCAAGATTCTGGTCAAGTCACATGTCCCTCTGCGTTCTGTGTATTGGAAAAGATTATTCTCAGAACAATTCCCAGCGCGCCGTTACTGACCGGAAGACACGACGCATATGATATTGACGGCTCGCAGGTGAATGAACTGAGCTATAAATGGGCAGTATCTAGGTCGGTGCCTCAGATCGAGGCTTCCTGTTCTGTTTCCTCGATTCTTTTAATTTCATTCTAAATATACTCGAGACGGATAAAGATCTTTATTTTGAACCTAAGCACTTAATTTGTCTTTGTTGCTGCCGTCGGTGTTGTTATTGCTGCTGTTATTTCTATTGTCCTTGTTGTTGTTACTGTTGCATTTACCGGTCTTTCGTGATCTTTCGACCATAGAGATCCGTTTAGCGCTGTTTCTGGATGTGGGAGAACTAATTTGGACTTGATCCCGATAAAGTGTTGTTTGTGTTTCACTGCGAGGAAAGTGGGCGAAACGCTAGCTCATTGTGTATGTGTGTGTGTGTGTGTGTGTGTGTGTGTGTGTGTGTGTGTGTGTGTGTGTGTGTGTGTGTGTTTGGGGCGGAGAGGGGGGGGGTGAATGGCACGATTGTGTTACATCGCCATGAACACGGTTTTGATCATAAAGGAGGCAGAATGTTTCGATGCTGCCTTTCAGGGCCAACCTAGGTTGAATAACAAACGGCGTTCTAGGCGCAAGACCGAGATACTCGATAAAACAAATTTCCCCATTCGAGAATTGAATTTTACGGCGACGAACCTAACCACCAAACCACTAACGCCGGCGGCGAGGCTGTAAAACAAGTGATTTTCAATCTTCTCCTAAAGATGTCAGCTAAAATAACATTAACGTTTTTGTATGACTTCTATTCTGTAAATCTTATCTACTTATCATACCAAGTTTAAGAACGTGCAAGTGTGGTAAAACGCATAATCTAAAAACTAGATGCTTTTTGTGGAAAGTTTAAAACCAAACCATAACACCGATATAAAAGCTTACCGGTAATCGAGTTAGTATCCTCAAAGCAGCGGAGACAGAAAGCTGAATGTGTGTCGCTGTCTGGTGGGATCAGGCGTTCGTCAAATTTTTCAATTTGAAGAAACAGACTTTAGCTCATCATCTTTTATGCTCGTTTAAGAACACATGAAAAGTTTGACTTATTTTCCCCCAAATACTTTACACAAATATGTAAACAGTCAAGCTTTGTAAGTCACTAAACTTTGGTTTCCATTTATTCGTTAATTTTACAAGGCGATCCCCCACCTTTTTCACTAACAAATAACTCAGCTTCTATTCAAGATAAATGGGTATTTTTGTCCCCCCCCCAAAAAAATTAAAAAATGAACAAGCACTGCCGAGCCCGAGAGTTAAGTTATGGAACAGTAAAGTAAAAGCGAGGAAAAGCTCTTTCCCAGTTTATTAGACGAGCTAATTAATTGAGGGCTATTTAAAAAGAAATGAAATAAGTGGTTTGGTTGCGTCGTTGTTACCTCTCAACCGTCAATACTTTCGATCACAGAATGTAAGCGACTGTGAACAGATCTCGCGGAGACCTTTGAATTTACGAAACTTTCCTCTCCCTTTCGCACTCCTAAACTCTTTTTTTTCTTCTTTCTCTCAGCCACTCGAATTGGGTGGATTGGATCTAATTACCTACCTTTAGAGATAAAAAACAAAAACAAATATAGATTTATGCAGAACAGTAATTTGCTTCTACTTTTAGTTCACCCAGAGTTATAAGGGCTATGGGGGTTGGGTTGGGTTGGGTATGAGGGTTGAGATGAGGGGTATGGGGATTTGTTAGAATATGGAAAGGAGGGGGGGGGAGGTTGAGCAGGATGTGAATGGTTCATTTGTTAGGGGTAAGGGATATGTCGTCATCTCCACCCCTCCCCTCCCCGCCCTTACACAAATAAAAAAGGACATCAAGCCACATAGAATCATGTGCTATTGTGACAGGGAATAAAAATCTATATGTAACACAGGAATTTGCTTCTACTTTTAGTCCAACCAGAGAACCTGTGGCAGTCTCGAGCCAGGCAGTTAAGTGGTCAAGATGGTACCAATAACTCCATATGCTCAACAATTGACGAGCGGCGCTTGATTGCACCATGTCGTGACATGTATGACAAAACTGTGACCTGAATACACACAAAAGCAGCTTTCCTAATTACTTATCCGCCAGTGGGGTAAAGGCTGCGGTGGAGGAGGATGGGGAGATTTCTTTGTTGCTATTAGAGCATAAAAATGAAACATCTCAGAGCCTTATAGAATAAGGATTCTAACGGGCTATGTGTACCAAATATCATCATCATCATCATCATCATCATCATCATCATCATCATCATCATCATCATTATCGTCATCATTATCATCAAATCATCATCCCCCTCTTTTACCCTTGTGTAGGGATCTTCACCTATCCTTGAACCAGATATAGTGGAAATATAATAGAAGCTGCAGAAGTGAGGTTTCTTAGGGGACTTTTGAGAACTTCAAGTACAGAAAAGAAATCGAAAGAGAAAGTACTGCAAGAAGCCCAGGTGGGCCGCTCTCTAGTGAGAACAATCAGGAACCGACAAAATATGTCGTCTCTAGGACAGTTGACTCGACATAAGGATTTTGAACATCTTGCTCTCTCGGGGAAAAATGGAAGCAAACGAGACGGGGACAGACTCAGAGTAACTTATTTGGACAACATGAGCAATTGGGTAACGGGGAAACATCAGGATAAAGTGGGATGTTTGAGAGAATCCGAGCGGATAAGGGAATGGAGAACCATGATCGCCCATGTCTGTTTCAGATCTGGCAATTTATGGTGATGACGATCAGAGCATATTATCTAGTTTTTGTCGTCAATCCTTTGTGGCCTTGTGCCGAGTTCAAAGTCGGACTGTCACAACCTGAAGCTGAAGCCTTGGCGTCTGTCACCTTTAAACAAAGTTTTGGTCGTCCATCGATTCGATGATGACTGTACTCAAGTGTTAAGTACTTTTCTTGTGTGGGCACGGAGGTGGCTGTTCAGGCCAACCCCTGATCGTCATGCCGGAGATAAGGACTCATCGAGGGCAAGGAACGCGTCTGGGATGGTAAGGGTCAGCGATTGACACCGTATTTCGTTCACGCTATATCGGCTTGTCTCTTCTCCTCAAAGTTGTATCTCAACTGGGTAGTAAGGGTATCTAATTGTTACCCATTTTCTGTCGATCCGGATTTTGAGAGTGCCCATATCGATGGAATGGTGTTGTTGAACAATAATTTAAATTAAAACAACTCAGATCAAACTTAGAGAATTTTATTTTTAGCTCTAGGTGGGTGGTTGAGAGGGGGTGCCACTGGTAGATTTTACTTTTATAGTTTTAAACAGTTTTATCGGTTCATCCTCCTTGCTACGTTTTCAAAACTAAATAACTGTCATTGTGTCGATTTTGCTTTTATTTAAATCAAGACACAATACTCATATGTCAGTTGGACTTCCGGTTAAATGGTTTTTTGAGAAATCAACCGGAAAACCAGATTATTCAGATTCGATTTTGCTCACCCCGTTTCCCCGGAGTTAGCTGCTCACTCACACCCTGTTCAGCTATGAGCCGCGATGGATAATGATATTCATGAGGAACCTCAGAGATAACGGTGCCTTTCGCCCTGTCTCCTCTCTTGCCAAGGTCATTTTTGCAGATAGTTGTTTGTTTTCAAGTTCAAGGCAAAGACTTGTACTGTTGTAGAGGGATCGGTAATTGGGAGAGCTGAGGGGTGGTAAGAGTAAAAGACACCCCACGCCTCGTTGCCACCGTCCTTAATACCCTTTTCCCTCCCCACACCCTTGTCCTCATTCTCTATTTGAATATGATAATTATTTAGAGCTTCCCTAAAACACTCCCCCTTTTCCCTAATCTATAGACCACACTACAATTGAGTATAAACTTAAAGAATTAGTATTATATAGCAAGGTTAAAAAACTTAGAATCTGTAACTGAAACTGTGAAACTGCATCCTACTTGTTAAATTTTTCCTTCCTCATTGAAATACGGAAATTCAGTTGGGTACACTAACAGAGAATCTCCTCGCCTTCCACTCTCCCCCCCTCCCTCCGCCTTTCTCCACTCCCAAACCCACACCACCCAATTTCCACACTCTGTTAAAACAAAGGTGTTGGGACAGGATGAAAAGAACTTCTCGGAAACACATTTTCTTCAAATGAATTCTACGCTTAGCCTCTGTCTGAATGATTGTATCTTTCCATTCCTCCCCTAGCTCTTTGTCAATTGCCCTTTCCTTCTCCCTCTGTCTCTCACTCTCTCCAGCGGTGGTGAGTGGACGTTGTTGTGCGTCTGCTTCTTTCATTCTTCTTTGTATTACAAGTGCAAACTCCTGTGCTGAATCGCAGTTACAGCAGTTACATTCTCTCTCTCTCTCTCTCTCTCTCTCTCTCTCTCTCTCTCTCTCTCTCCACCTTTTATCCGCCCCTTTTCTGCCTCAGTTCTTTCTCTTTCTGTATACCTCATTTCATCACTCTCTCTCAATGTTCCTTCTTTTTCGTACCCCTTTTCTACCTCGACCCTTACTCTCTCTCTCTCTCTCTCTCTCTCTCTCTCTCTCTCTCCATCTTTCTCTCTTTCTCTCTCTCTCTCTCCTTTAAAAAAAATCTCTCTCTTTTTTGCCTCTCTGATTTTATCTCTCACTATGTCTCTTTATGTTTGTCTTTGTCTTCTTGTGTCTTAAAGAATGTCTCATCACGGCTCCCTCCCCCTCCCCCACTTTCTTCCCATCCCTCCTCTTATTTCTGTGTGCCTCCTTCTATCCCTCTCTCTCACTCCCTCTTTCTCTCTACCCTCTCTTTGTCACACCCCCCTCTCTTTTTTCATCTTCCTCCACCAGATACTGCTTAGGTAAGCATTTTTATAAAGAAACAACAAGCTGATTGAGCGTGAGAGAAGGCAAGAATAATTAGTGATGGAGAGTAAAACCGTGTAACACTACTCTCCACCCCTTTTGTTTCTACTGTTGTCATTGTTAGCTCTTGCACTGTGGATGAATACAAAAACCAGACACCATCAATGAGACACAATTTGTGCGTTTGTTTCTCTATTTTAATTTTAATCCTGACGTCAGTTGGAGACCAAGCTTTCGTAACAAGAGTTATTTCGTCATATCTAGTCTTTTCTACTGATGTCCTTAATAGGATGAATTGCAAATAGCTTTCCATTTGGTCTGTTTTATTGTATTCTTTCGAAATGAATGGACACTCTTAGAGATTAGTAAACAAGTCAACCTAAACATAAACCCAAAAGGACATTGTTCGCGCTACAGTAAATAAGAAAGTAGGGCACTAGTTGGTTGATTAGACAGAAACACTGGAGGGAGATAAGAAGATAAGATAAGATTAATCTACATTGTCCAGATGCTGGTACATTGATTTTGTGTTTCACCCCCC
>NW_004798539.1:47179-48342 GCF_000002075.1 Aplysia californica | reverse complement strand
CAAACAAAACAAAACCAAAATCAAAACCAAAAGTAAAAAAACCCCCAGCAACATAAAAAACAAAAACAAAACAAACTAAAACGAAACAAACAAACGCACAACCAACAGGCAACCGGACTGTTAATAAGGGGGAAATCGACTTCTAGACGGAAAAGAAAGTGAAGAGTATCATCCAAACAGCTCATACTTTTTGACCTTCACCTTTAGCTCCAGTCAAATCGGATCACATCCGACCGTGAGTCAATCGCGTCACAAGTGACACATATTGCCATTCTTCTAGGAGGCCAAGTCAACACACCGTCTGTTGGTAGTAGCTGCCCAAATTAAAGTGCTTTTCAAGGCTCACGCAACTAAATGTTTTTCTACGTTACAGAAAGTCATGTGTAGACTTACTATTGGAAATTTGTTTTAAGATTTGACAAAGAGGTTTATAATGCAGAGATTCTTTTATTCAAGTTTTCTTTATGCTTGCTTCTTTGATGGAAGATGTTGACACAAAACAAAATTGTTGATAAAAGATTTGATTCAGAATCTTTTGGTTTAGTAAGAATTTTGCGGCACTTGCAACTCAATTAGGTCATATAGATACTGGAGATAGAGGTGTTACCAGAGAGCAATATATGAAGAAAAGAAGGAGGTGAGATGAGGACGATAGATGTTTGATGGGATTAGAAGGAGCAAACCACACCAGAGCGCCCGCCAGCTGCCAGCTCAGAATCTTTATTTTCGTTTGCTCTGTGCAAACTGGAGAACAAACATTTCGATATATTTAAAAATGTAATCAATTTGTAAATGTTTTCTCTCGACCTCATACTCATAAATGACCATACAGTACTGAAAGGGGGGCTAAGTTGGACCGGTTTCAAACTAGACGTCTATGCCTTGTTCAGAGCGAAAGGGTTTTATCAAAACTTATTTCTCACTTTTCAGCATAGCTCCATCCTGACTCCATATTCAGATATGCACGTTTCTCTTTTTATTTTTGTTGTAACAAGACATCATTGAGGTAAGAAATCATCAGTTGGGTGTAATCTTCCCAGTCAACATACTCAGTCCCCAGGAGGCCACATGGTAACAACTAAAGCGCTTAACAGTTTTATTACGTCATTCTGGACAGATAAAAAATCCCGGATTTTTCTCGTCCCTCGTCCTCTTGGATTGGG
>NW_004798539.1:45307-46901 GCF_000002075.1 Aplysia californica | reverse complement strand
CATACCATACCATACCATACCATACCATACCATACCATACCATACCATACCATACCACACCATACCTTTGCTCAGATTGATGGAAGTCAAAAGAACGGCGGGCCAAAGCATATTATTATATCTGGAATAGCAATTAGTGTTATGTGACCTCACAGACCACTTTTTTTTTTACATTGCGACGGTATTGCAGCCTTAGGCCATTTCTAGGCTCAGAATTTATTTGTCTTAGAACCTAATTCCACCGATCCATCACTTTTCTTTGGAAAAAAACGATATTTCTTTGTCTAGAACTACTCATAGTTTCCAATATGAACTCTCTAATATCCCCAAATGCATCACAGAGCAATCCGTCTGTCTGGGCTTCCCTTTTCGTTGTTTATTATTTCAAAATTACGATATTGTTATCTTTCTTTTCTGTTTCTCCTTTGTCCTTCTCCCCGTCCAACCACCCTTTTTCCTTTATTTGCCTCTCTTTCTCTTCTCCCTTCTCTCTCTGTTTCTCTTTCTCTCTTACTTTTTTCTTCCTCTTGTATCGGTGGGTGTCGCGGGGAGACACAGGCGTCTGTCTGCAGCAAGGCGAGTAGCCCGTAGGAGGGACATCCCGTGAGCTCTGAGGGTGTCTGCCACAGATTCGCCTCAGTGTTGCCTTGGTCTTCCTCTAGCTTTCCAGAAAGAATATTTAATTTTGATGTTGTATACCATCAGAGCTGATTGATTTGAAGGCGTCCGAGTGAGATGTCCGAACCACTTTTTGTTGTCCGATCTTTTGTTTCTCAATGTGTGGTAGGACTGGTTTTGCTCTTAACATCTCCCTTATGATTTCATTTTTTTATCTTGTCTGTTTCTCTCCTTCCATTTTTACCGTTTTCTTCTTTCTTTCTTTCTTTCTTTCTTTCTTTCTTTCTTTCTTTCTTTCTTTCTTTCTTTCTTTCTTTCTTTCTTTCTTTCTTTCTCCCCCCCCCACACACTCGCTTTCGGTCCATTTCTTTGTCTTTCAGATTTATTCCGTTTCTCTCTTTCTCACACACCTCCTGGCTAGGAGTATACGTAGAGATGCCAATATGTCCACCGATTCTATATAATAATATGGTTTTATTAGGTACGGAACGATATTCTTCTGCTGTAAACGGAAGGAACTAATACGTTTTCTCTTTCTTAGAACGATGCTATCGGAAACTGAAGTTAAGTTTTGAGTTCCTGTTCTCAAATACTTTACAGTGTTGAGGGGCGTTAAACCTAAGCAATGCAATATTTATCCCAAAACTCGTGATGCACAAAACAAAAGACTACCCCCCCCCTCTGCATAAAACAAAAGCAAATACAAACACAACTCAATTTCCTTCGATCATTTCAGCCTATCAACCAGACTTCCCTTTATTTTTCAGACTGCCGTGAAGCTATTCTGCACAGGGTGTGGATTTTTCAAGAAGAAGTTTGAGGTAAGCAGTTTGATTGAGACATAATGACACGACAAACGGTGGGCAATGCAGTTTGTCTTGGGTTTAAAAGTGTTTACCTGTGTGTGCATGTCGTTTGGTCTCTGTCTGTCTGTCTGTCTGTCTGTCTGTCTGTCTGTCTGTCTGTCTGTCTGTCT
>NW_004798539.1:43867-45207 GCF_000002075.1 Aplysia californica | reverse complement strand
TCTGTCTGTCTGTCTGTTTGTCTGTCTGTCTGTCTGTCTGTCTGTCTGTCTGTCTGTCTGTCTCTTTCTCCCCTTTATCTCTTTCTCTCTCTACTTGAAAGTTCACCAGTGTGTTTGTACTTTATAGTCTGTACATTATATTATCCTATAACTGTGCACCTCGATTCATTTCAATGAACCGTGCAGCACAAAATGTGAATTATCTCAGAAAATATTATGAAACATATTTATTAAGACACTGTGCTTATTATTATGAATATTATTATTGATGCATTATTTTTACAGTGGTTTTTTTTCACAGTTCACCGACGTTTTCGTTTTCTTGCCACAGAAACAACACGGGCACTGACCCATGAAAATCATTTACAGCTTCCGAACTTAAAAACTACCGTGAACTTTTATTTTTTATTAAAATTTTTAATTGGAGCCTAAGGCAATTTGGCGTTAACAAAATTAGGCCTTGAGGGATTTCAACTAATTCCTTTGATGGCGCGAATTATCAAAAGAAAGAAACGTTTTTCTTTTGCGAATGTTTATGTTAGAGCAAAGTGTTCAGTTCAGCAATTACACTCAAATACTACATTCTTGCAAAAAAGTGTGAGCCGTGAGAAATGTTAAATCTTTAAAAAGAACTTACTGTGAGTCAACTTTCGCCAGTTGTGATATAAGCATGCTTTTTGTAGATGCGCGTAAAAGACATAATGAGATGGATTCCAGTCTGGGGAAGACATTCAGGGAGTAAGAGATAGAGAGAAATACAGAGACAGAGGGAGATAGGTAGTTAGATAGATAAACTAACATATCAATAAATAGACAATTAAATATAGATAGATAGATAGATAGATAGATAGATAGATGGACAGATAGATAGATAGATAGATAGATAGATAGATAGATAGATAGATAGATAGATAGATAGGTAGATAGATAGATAGATAGACAGACACAGACAGAGAGAAAGACAGACGTAGGGACAAAAAACAGACAGATAGAGATGGAGCACGAGACACGGAGAGTTGAGACATCGCATTGAGTACACAAAAGGTCACACTATTTTTAATTTTGCAACTTTAGTCCATGGGAGGCTCTGTAACTTTAGAATGTCTCAAGAAATTCTGTTAAAATGTACTACCTCTGTTTTGTATTCTGAAACAACAAATAAGGAAAAAAACTCCCAACAGTGCGTCAGAACAGCAGGTAAAATGGCTGGAGGTAGCTCAAAACCGGAAGTTCATGTAGCTGTCAGACTAGAGCCGGAAGTTCATTATATCTAAGTGACTGTGTAGCGGTGTTGAGGTGTGTGCGTGTGTGTGTTTGTGTGTGTGTGTGAGTGTGTGTGT
>NW_004798539.1:41291-42495 GCF_000002075.1 Aplysia californica | reverse complement strand
AGTAGTAGTAGTAGTAGTAGTAGTAGTAGTAGTAGTAGTAGTAGTAGTAGTAGCAGTAGTAGTAGTAGTAGTAGTAGCAGTAGTAGTAGTAGTATCAATACTGTTATTATTATTATTTCGAGTAAACACCAGCAGGAGAAACAACTGCTGCAATAAAGATGAAAAGCAGGGAAGAATATTAACTACGCTGGAAAGAGCATATATGGCATATACTGTGGTGTATCGGTCGTCTATACAATTTTTTTCCCATCTATCCTTCTTTCCTTCCCTCCTTCCTTCATTCTGTCCTTCTTTCCTTTCTGCCTTCCTCCCTTCCTCCCTTCCTTCCTCCCTTCCTTTTTTCCTAGCTTGCTTCCTTCATTCTCCTTCCTAGCTTCCTTCGTTCCTTGGTCATTCACCTCACTTTTCTTGTCTCCTTTCCTTCCTACCTTCGTTCCCCCCCCCCCTTAGTTCCTTCCCTTCCTCCCTCCTCCCTTTCCTCCCTCCCTCCCTTCTCTCCTCCCCCTTCCCTTTCTTCCTCCCTTCTTTCATCCCTTCTTTTTCTCCTTATCCTACCTTTCCTCTTCTTGTCACCCCTCCCTATTTAATTCCCTTTTACCTGTCTTCCTCCCTCCATCCATACGTCTCATATCCACAAAACGGAGAGTTCCCCTTTTGAAACAACCTTTACATGTTTTGTAAGGTTGATTCTAAAACTCTTTCTTGTAAATTTGGAAAGGGGAAAGGCGTTAAAAAAAGGGAGGGGATGCACTGGCGTCTGTGAACAAATGTTATCCCTCTTCACTATTGCCCACAGAAGATGTCAGTTCGATTCCCGAATAAGGAAGCTATTTCAAGAATTGTTCACTACCTTAGAACTACAAAGTTCTATCTGCCCAGTACCAGCTCGTGAGAAAATTTCTGAGAGAAGCTTTTTCGAATGCAATTCTTTGAATATCTTGATGACAACTCCGTACAGTCTTGCGAGTTTGATAGAGTGTTGGTTTTTTTTAAATAGTAGAGGGTTTTACGGCGCTCGCAACTGCATAATGTCATATGAGCGCCAAGTGGTGGGTGTCAACAGAGAAGTCTTTACAGAGAATCAGACTTAGACTGCTCACCTCTCTAGCTTCAACAGCACAAACTCTGCTTCGACTATCATTACTATCAAGGCACCCCAAAATAGCAGGTCACAAGAGAGTGACAAACTTACAAAAGAAGTAGA
>NW_004798539.1:37806-41191 GCF_000002075.1 Aplysia californica | reverse complement strand
GAGAGAGAGAGAGAGAGAGAGAGAGAAAGAGAGAGAGAGAGAGAGAGAAAGAAAGAGAAAGAGAGAGAGCGAGAAAGAAAGGGTGAGAGAAAGCAAGTAAGGAATAAAAAAGAAAGAAAGAGAGAGCGAGGCAGAGAGGGAAATTATAACATGAATGAAAGCAAAAAATCTGGGTGACCTACTTGTCTTTATAAGCATCCAATTAAACTGGCACATGTAATCCTTTTTGTTTTCACCGTTAATTCCAGTCTCTCCTCACTCCGCTCGTTCCAAATCTCTTGTGGAAACAATAATATCTTCCCATAATATCTCCGTTGTAACATTTCTAGAAATTCATTTCTTATTACAATAAATTGGTTGTCTTGTTTCTGTACTTTTGATCCAATTTTCTTGCCAAAGTACAGCTCTAGGTCGTCGACCTAAAAGATGGAATTAAATGGTTTAAAAGAAAACTTTTTAAAGAACTCTTCGCTTCTGTGAAGAAGTTTTTAATTGCTTGTGCTCTCCAAAATTGCTTCACTGCACGCTACTTTTTGTTTTTCTACTGGCCTATAGTGGAAAGTACTAGGAGATGTAACTACTGCTTATGCAGTTTCTTATTCTTATATAAGGGGAACGGTACTATGGCTTTGTGTAATTCTTTTTTGAATTAACATTAATTATTTATCTTGTTTGTACAAACATAGATATATGTCTCAGTAAAGGTAAGAGTCAACAAAAACACTAATACATTTCAACTGTTGACACTGAAACGTCACTGACATTTCTGTATAGCTTATAAACAATGATTTCCATCCAACCATAAGTAGGCAGTGCATTCTCTTTGTCATTGTTAATTAAATGTAAAATGTGATCTCTAGCTGAATAACAATATTCATTTCCCTATATGCAGTATTACATGTTTAATTATAACTGACAGTTGTCAGCTCTTTGTGATAAGAAAATAATACATAATGCAATCTTGGTAAAAATACGTTCGTTGTGTTCTTCAAAATCCAGCAAGAAAAAATGTCAAACTTGGGTCATTTTGTTAATTTTCATATTTGTGCTGATTCCAAATTTGAGAAAAAGCATATGAATAATATGGAAGAAAAGAAGCCGTGCCCAAAAGTGCATTCGTGATAATAACATTCTAATATACAAATCATTCTTCATGACTTTTCATGCATTTTTTCTCTCGAAACCTTTCTGTTTGACTTAATAGGAATAGTGTTTCTTTAAATCAAAACTTTTCCTTTTACAGTCTCGACGTCACACTCATTTTTTACATTGCATTCTTTAGAACTGATATGGATTCTCGGTAGATGGAGATGGAGAGGTAAACGTGTGTTCTTTTGTGTGTATTCGGGTTGGTGGCTTGTTGTGGGGGTTGTAAGGGTTATTTGGGTTGCCCGTCTAAACCTCGTTGTCGCAAGCAAGGAAATTGATAGCGTCCTGAGGCTCGCACTCTTCCTCACTTTACCATTCACATCAAGCTGTAAGTCCTCAAAATAGCTATATTGTCTGTACTTAAGTGCTGTCAAACGCTTTCGAAAACAAAAAAACCCCGCAATTGTATACCATTCAACTCGAAATAAAACTCGTTTTACATTGTCAGCTTTGGTGAGTGAATCACTTTGATAAAATATCCCTGAGTAAGACACGATAACCTTTTGCTAAAAAAAAACAGGACACAGCACAGCGCGACAGACAATGGCGGTTTTGTATGACTGTGGATCGATGTGCCTGATGATGCGTATCACTGCACTGGGTTCCTGTTGAGAAAAGAATTATGTACAAATTGGCGACTCTATATCACAAATGCATGAATGATAACGTACCATCATATTTATCAAATCTGTTGACTTTACATTCCAACTTGCAGTTTAAGGTCCTCAGCTGACACAAAACAAATGTCTTTTACCATCTATGACACTTAAAACATTGGGCGGAAGAGCATTTGAATAATCAAGGCCCCTAGATCTACAAAGCTTTGCCCAGTAGTTTAAAGTCATTACTCTTTATCATTCCCTTATAGGTATGCATCGTTGCTGTGAACAAAATTCGCACTTACAAATCAATGAAAGAACCACTTCATTTTTATTACTCATTTTTCCGAGGTATTTGTCCAGCCCATCGAATTTTATATGACGTTGTCTATTTGTCTCAGGTGTTTTACACATCTGTTTCATTTTTCTGTTCAGTATCTATTTTCTCAAATGTTTGATTCCTCTTTATATTTTAATGTTTATTTGTTTATTTGTATGACATTGGAATTTCATTGTATTTCTTTTTTACAAATAATATTTTTACTCAGATATATGACTCATTGTTTATTTTCTGATTTTTATCATATTTTTTTTCTTTATTACTCGTATTATAGCATTCATTGTATTTTTACCTTGGGAAATGCTTTACTTCTTTCTCAGATATTTGATTACTAATTTTTATTTTTTATTTTTGTCTGGTATTAACGAGTTTATTGTATTTTTTTAAAGACCTAATTTTTCCTCAGATGTTTGACTCCTAGTTTTCTAATTTATATCATCTTTTTTTCTTTTGTATTATAAACGCGTCATTGTATTTTGTTTTTCAAAATGCATTATTTTTCTCAGGTAACTGACGCGTGCGTTGTCTTTCATTTAAAAAAAAAGTGACTTATTCTTTTCTGGTGTTTGACGCGTTCATCGTGGTCTCCTATTACAAACTATTAACGTGTTCATTGAATTTTCTTTTTTTTAAGCATTATTTTTCTCAGGCATTTGACGGGCTCATTGTTTTTTTAGTTTTAAAAATAGCCGAATTTTTTTCCTCAGGTATTTGACGCGTTCATCGTGGTCTCCTCGTTTGCGCTGGACTTTGTGTTCCTGGACAGCCGCTGGTACGAGACAGGCAAAGACGCCACAACTATACTGGTGCTGCTCCTGCCCTGGAGAGTCGTCAGGATTGTCAACAGTGAGTGGTTTTTAGTTTTAGTTTTAGTTATAGTAGAGGTTTTACGACGCTCGCAACAGCATAAGATCATATGAGCGCCAGAAGATTAGAGGTGTTTCAAGAGAGTAACAAACTTAAAAGAGACGAAGGGGAGATAAGGACGAAGATGTTTGAAAGGTTTTGTTTTTTGTTTTGTTTGTCTTTTTCTGTTTTTTGTTTGTTAACTAGAGCTCTTGGGGCTTACGACTAAAACACCAGTCATACAAGAGTGTCCTTATTAATGTTTACCCATCCCCACCACCCTCCAATTAGCGTACTGTATGCCTGTCTTTCTCTTTGTTTGTCTGTCGGTGTATTTGTGTGTATGTATGTTTGTCACTGTGTGTGTATGTCTCTTTTCTCTCGCTCTATCTCTCTGTGAGTGTGTGTGAGTTTGTGGGTGTGTGTGTTTGTGTGTGTGTGTGTGTGTGTG
>NW_004798539.1:35289-36442 GCF_000002075.1 Aplysia californica | reverse complement strand
TAGACAGATAGATAGATAGATAGATAGATAGATAGATAGATAGATAGATAGATAGAGAGAGAGAGAGAGAGAGAGAGAAAGAGAGAGAGTCATACAGATATAAAGACACATACAAATTAGCAGACCTCAGGGAGACATAGATATGACTAGTTAGAAGGACAGGCGTTTAGAAAGAAAGAGAGGATGAGAGAAATAAAGATAAGGAGAGAGGGATGGAGAGAAAGAAAGAAAGATGAAAGAAAGATGAAAGAAAGATGATGAAAGATGAGCAGAGAAAGAAAGAAAGAGGAAAGGAGAACAGCCGTATTATGCATGTAGACTGCTCTAACAGCCAGTTATTTCAGATATCAAGGACACCGATATAATTATTAAAATGAAGACTTGATTTCCTAACGTTATTGGCATGAAGCGGCGATCAGTTTGAAACTTATTTAAAAGAGGTGCTATATTGACCGCATCCAAAAACTGGTCTAAAGGCATATTCATCTAAAATCATATTTTGCCAGTTAGTTTGAGCCTTTTTCCAATTTCAAGTGTGATCAAAAGCCACAGCATGTGTTCTTTTTGTCAGGTTTACCTGTACTATTGTAGGCAACATTGCATTGCATAATAATATTTCATTGTTATCTAAATTTCACCCCAGAGGAGAAATTAACGCTCCCAAACTGTATTTAAATCTGTCTGCCTTTCCAGGTTTTTTGATGACGATGAAACACAAGCACCACCTTCAAATGATGAACATGAAACGAGCTAAAAAGAAAGCGGAGTTGAAATCGGCAAAGTTGCAGACACTTTTGTCTGAAGTGAGGGTGAGTAGTCTATGACGTCATTTGTGTACCTGTAACCAGTCAGGTACTTTTCCCAGCTTTTGCTAATGGCTACCTTAGGATTACAGAGTTCCATTTCCTCAGTACCTAATTTTGAGAAATTTGACGTACAAAGTTTAGAGTTTCACAGCATGTCAAGTTTTTTCGAATGAAGTCCTTTGAATATCTTGGTGACAACTCCGAGCAATCTTATAATTTTTGATAGAACAGAGAGAACTTTTGGTTGTTGACCTTATGATCCCAATAGCCCAAAACGGCCAAAAATATCAGATAGAACTTTGTAAGTTTGAGATGGCATAATGCTCTCTCTCTCTCTCTCTCTCTCT
>NW_004798539.1:31876-33266 GCF_000002075.1 Aplysia californica | reverse complement strand
CTACTACTACTACTACTACTACTACTACTACTACTACTACTACTGTTGCTGCTTCTGCTCCTGCTGCTCCTGCTGCTTAAATTGAGGCAGTCATTATCCCTATGACTTGTTCTATCGACAGAAAGACGTTCAACTTCTCGTGGCGCTGTGTAGGAGTCACGACATTGAAGAGAAAGATGTCCAGGCCTGTCTATGTAAGTTTGTTAGTTCACGTCATAGATCGTCCACCTGCTAGTAGCAAGCGCCCACTTTTACTATATTTTAAGAGGTTTAAAATTTCGAATCACCCATCTACGCGTTTTCCCAATCGAAACATTAATGGTACCTTACTTGTCACTACCAAGGTGATCCCTAAAGCGCCTACCAAAATGATCAAATCGCTCAGTATCGGGCGATATCACTGTGGTTGGCAAGCAATGGTTTACATTCACGTTACAAAAAACAACCAAACAAACAAGCAAAAAGGAAAAAAATCCCCCCCCCCCAAAAAAAAATAATAATTAAAAAATTAAAAAATTTAAAAATCCAATCTCCCCAACAAAACGAAACAAAAAACAAACAAAACAACGACGCAAAACAAATCAGGGTATTTAAGTTTCGTGTATAATTTCTACTGTAAACATAATATTAATGAATTGTACATTCTAATAATTTTGCAAAAGCTCAAGATAAAATAGGAAGCAAACGTTTTGTTATATTTTTTTGACTCTATAAACTTAAGAAATAAGACCCAAAAGAAGAATTTTTTAACTCTTGTAACCATTTTCGTTTACAGTATGTAACTGAAAACGTTAAATACATTTTTCTTTGTTATAACAGAACACAAAGGCTGAAGATTTATACTCTACATTGCCTAAAAAGATAGTAGCAAATTTTGTTTACTAACACACTGTCCGGACGAAGGGGCTGGTGTAGAAATGGCTACGTTTTGCTACATATTTATGGCCCCTTTTAGGACCATGTGGACACTTTCTGACAAATATTGTAAAATCAATCAGTCTACGAAAGGATACAAATTGAAACATTTTTCTATAAAATACTTTTGAATTTTAAAGTCGAAATAGAAGTAAAACATTAACACTCATTACTGTCATCACAGATGGCAAAGGTCGGCGCAGTGTGACCTTGAGCGCCATGTCTACGTGCACATCTCTCATGCTCATCTCCACGCTGGGCAAAGACGCGATACAGGAAGATGACATCTATGGGAAGTGAGTATGAGAAACAGAACAATGCTTGATTAGACGTCTTGTTTTTTTGTTGCATTATTGTGTGTGCTCGTTATTGTGTGAAGCGTAATTATGCCGTATGTTTATCGATCATCTGGGAATTGGCTGTGTTGTGTTGTGTTGCTTTATTTCTCTCTCTCTCTTTCCTCTCTCTCTCTCTC
>NW_004798539.1:28742-31638 GCF_000002075.1 Aplysia californica | reverse complement strand
TGTGTAGGCGAGGGGTGAATAAGGAGGATGGGAGGGAAAGGGGGGAGGGGAACGTATTATCATCTATGATAATAGGTTGTCTGATATAAACGTATCTGTTCAACTTCGTTGCCTATGACATTCATGTTTTGGGTTTTCTTCCCCCATGCCCTCCCCTGAACATAAAGCTCTGCCTTTAACTCTTTGAGAACGGAGCGGGCACACTATTACGACGCGGTGGAATCAGGCGCCTGTCAGTTTTTTGAGTTTGTAGAATATATTGGTATCATAATAAAGCATGTTCATTTGCCTTGCTTTGAAAGAAAGAAGCACTCATTTATTTTGAATAGAAGTCAAGATATTTGCCATTGAAGGAGGTGAGGATCACCTGGTTTCAGCGGTAAAACGAGAGAGAAAGCGACTACCAAAGCTTGGTTGCCTTCATAGCTTGAGAGTCAACGGAATTTTAACATTTATGTTTTTTTTGTGCGGCTGATCAACGATTTTGTTTTAAGTAAAAATCCATACAGAAATATATTATTAAATGGACAATAGAGCTGTTGAGCCTAAAAAACAAAAATTGGATAAAAATTGCCAAACCGGCGGATGAATACGAGCACCTGGACAGGTTTCACCACGAAGCCTCACTTTATGCCGAATCAGCAACAGACCAAGTACATGTTGTTTTTCGTACGCAAATCAGATATAGAAATTTGCATATTTCATAGTATGCATGTCTTTGTCTAGCGTATAAAGTTTCAGGGTAAAGAAAACAGAATAATTTGTAAATCTTTATTAATAATGGAGTTACGCTTTAATTTTAAAATGGTCCAAAGCAGAACATCTCCAATCGTTGCCGAATGACCAGAACGCGCGTCCTCGATGAGTTGAGGACATGACCATGGCATGTTGCAACATTAAAGTAGCAAAGTTCTATCTGATATTTTTGGCCATTTTGAGTTACCAAGACCATAAAGTCAGAAACCAAATGGAATACCTGCGCTATCAAAATCGTAAGATAATTGAGAGTCGTAATCAAAATATTCAAAGAATTTAATCGAAAAACAAAATGTTGTGACCGTCAAAAAACTTTAACGTCAAATTTCTTTAAACTAAGTACTGAGTAGATGGAACTTTGTAATTCTAAGATAACAAAGGTCGTTTAACTTAAACAGAAACGAGAACATGGCACGACCATTCTCTTCAAGTCGAAAGGTATAGCTTACCAGTGTCTAGAGTGTAATGGAAAGTCTCTTCGCCTCAGCAGCGCCCAAAAAGACGTGAGTTGGATTACTTTGTGATGAAGTTCATTTTGTCGAGTATCTTCGCCTGTTTGCTATGTATCGTTAGAACATACTTTGGAATTGAGCCATTCGTTGTTTTTTCCAGTTTTTATTTGCAGGGCAAGAATAGTATACGTTGCATTTAAAATAGGGGAAGGGGGAGAGGGTATTTTTGATTTTTCATTTTATTTTAACAATTTATACGATACTGTATCTACTATAATTGACGTCAGCCTGGATTTAATTAATTGTGTAAACATAAATCCTGTAGATAAATAAAGTAGAATTGGACTACAGTTGATCTGCGTGCGGAAATTTGTTTTTCGGTGACATACACACATAGAAAGGTAAATAAGTAGATATAAACAAATGCTTATTTATCAATGACGGATGATGCACAAGATATAGTACTAATACAGCCTTTGTTGATCGCCTTTGTGCATCATCATCATCATCATCATCATCATCATCATCATCATCATCATCATCATCATCCTCATCATCATCAATGCCTTTCTCGTCCCGCATCAGGGTATAGGCCACGAACAAACACTTTCCACATTTCCGTATCCTGGGCCAGCCTTTTGATGTTATAACGTGTCTTCTCACTTTTCTGTACATCAGTTTCTGACTCTTTTCTAGGTTCCACGTGGCCTTCCCCTTGATCTTTTACCTTGCTGATTCCTTGTTATGCAGCGATCCAGCTTCTCTGCATGGTGCTTGTTTTCCCTTTCAGATACAATATCTGTTCTGCACCCTGATTTAAAGTTTGGGTAACCGTGTATTGCTTCTTGAGGTCACACTCAATGACCATCCACATAAATGCTGTGCCACCAACAAATGCCTGACATTACAGTGACCCTCCTTAGCTCATCAACTATACGGGCCAAAACCTGTTTTTGTGTCAATTATAGCCCTCCCCCCCCCACCCCCCTCGTCTGAACCCTCTTACCAAAAAACCCTCCGCTCAAAATAACTACAGCAACAAAAACAAACAGCCCTCTAAAATTAAAGAACTAACAAACAGACAGACAGACAAACAAACAACAATTCGCCAAAAAAACCAAACAAACAACAACCCTCCCCCCCTAACAATTAGCAACAACACCCAAACAAACAAACAGCAACAACAGCAACAACAGCAACAACAAACTATACAAATTCCCGAAATAGATGGAAATGATTTAGTCTGACAACTTTCGATTTCTGTAACATGACACCATACTATGCAGACTTCATTATCTTATTAGTCCACTTGAGAATTTCAACTTGCCTTAATTTGGAGATATTTTCAGACCTTGTTGAATCTACTGTTGCTACCAAAGTAGGCCTTTTCCGTGCTACCTCGTTGTAACTTTCAATTCAGCTGCTGTCATGAATAAGAAAGGTTTAGATGTCGTCTCAGAATTTTTTTTGTGAAAAGAGAGATGTGACCTTCTCGTGACAAGAGAATACTACGGCGAAATGATTTATTTTATCTTGTCATACAGTTGCGCTACCACCCCCTCCCCCCACCTTACTGCCCCATCCTCTTCTCCCCCTTCTCCCTCGTCTCTCCTCTCCTCCCTCCCTCTCTCTCTCTCTCCACGTCTCTCCTCCTTCCGTCTCCTCCTCCTCCTCCTCCTCCTCCTCCT
>NW_004798539.1:23137-27596 GCF_000002075.1 Aplysia californica | reverse complement strand
CCTTCCCCCTCCCCCCCTCCCCTCTCTCCAAAGGAAAAACCCCAAAACAAACGAATTCCAAACAAGGAAATATATTTTTTAAACAGGCTACCCCTCTTCCCCGTAAAAGAATAAAATAAAACCAAAGCCCAAAAAAGCCCAAAACAAGCAGCAAAAGAAATAATAAAAAAAGAAATCCTTATAACAGAGGGATCATCCCCGTCCCAAGAGAGTAATCACTATGAATTATGTAACTGTTTAGCCACGTCACTGGCGCAAAGAACTGAAGAATCCCAACTCTAGTGGATAGTCCCAAGTGTCCAGGATTAACACATATGTGCCCCCCCCCCCCAAAAGACAACAACAACAACAACAACAACAACAAAGCAACAACAAACGCTACCCCAAAGAAACAAACAAAAAACAAAAAACAATAAAAAATTAAAAGAAAAATGTATAAATGAATAAAATAAGATTTAACAAAAAAAACTTAATAATATTACGGATCTAGTACGGCCTAGGGGGGCCTCGCAGCGGTAAACCAAGGACCGTAAATTGACGTAAAACCGAATACTTCGTAAATGAGAAATAAGGAATGAGTAATAGTAGTTCTGAGAACGTGAGTATGCATTATATAAATGCAATTATCATTTTCATTATTTTGATTATTAATAACGATTATATAACGACAAATAGGGTAAAAGAATGATTGTAGAAACATTTGAGGCGGTGATTTTTATAAAGGTATTTCGGCTTACATGCAAAAGGTGTGAGTTCCATTCTGTGTAGAAGAGTTATCTTATTAAGTACCTCCGTTATTTTCCTATTGTACCCTGCAAGCAACGTCATCGATAATATCTGTAGCAATTCCCATCACTTGCAGTCTATGAAATAGTTTACAGGGGAGTTGCTAGTTCGGCTGGTATAATGCAGGGATCGGAACAGGAAGTCTTGAATCAGGCCTTCATCCGGGCTTTCGTAAGATTGCATCGTAAAGGAGTCTCCAGTATCCTCTTTTCGATCGGAGTGGATCTGTCAAAGATGGGTACTGAATTGGAGGTCAAGTCTCTTAACTCTTAAGCCCCGGTTACACGCAACGATAAATTGTATCAGATTGGTCGTATGAAACCCCGGTTACACGCAACGATAAATAGTATCAGATTCGTCGTATGAGAGAACTGTCCGTTTTGTCGAACTGTGTTGTCTGTTTACACGTTCCAGTCTATCGTCCAGTTTTCTTTCGATCGAGGAGATTCCTCCCACTCTCTTTGTGACGACAACGATTTGCCTGCCCTCTTTGTGAAGGTTTCGAGCTCTGGACCTAATGAATGAAAGGCGAACACCACCTCTAGATCACAGAACCCCCCCTCCCCTTCCCCTGTATATTTTGATATAGCAAAACAGTATCTTTAGAAAAGGGTGGTCATAGGGTGGGCCTACCGTGTTGTGTGTAGAACCGGAAGCTTTGTTGACTTGACTGCAGATGTGCAACGCACCGAGTGACCTTGATGCACAACTTTACAATTGACGATCAACTAAATAATGAAATTGCTAAAATATAAATAATAACGCACCTAATCAAGTTCCCCTTTGCTTATTTTGAGACGCTGATTCCGAATATGAAATCAGTGTTTACGTTCGGTAATTATAAGAAAAAAAATTGAGTCCTGAGTTTAATTCTGAGCGGCGGCAAATTTCGAAGTGAATCTACGTCACAGCGCGTCTCCATCAAATCTGAACGTGATCGCACGGAAAACATGAAGCATCGCTTGATTCTCGACCGAGTCTCCAAACCGTCGTTCAATCGTCCAAATTTTGTTTAATTGTTTGGTTAAACCTAACTATTTATCGTGTGGTCGCTAGATCGTCCAGTTTTTTTGTACAATTTATCGTTACGTGTAACCGGAGCTTGAAACTATTTGCTTGATTTCTCACCTGTTGGGGGGTGTGGTTCATTTCGTCTCAATGCCGTTGCAAATTTCACATGTATTTCACAATTTCCTTGTTTCTTTGTGTTGAGATCTTATTATTAGATCAATCGTTCCCGGTCGATGTTGATATTTTTACCCATTTCGGTAAATTTAAACATTTAAAATCGACACAATTTAGATAATTTAGGAGGTGGCCTTCTACACTGTCTGTCAGATCCAAGGCTGGCTGAGATGGATGCATCATCCCAGCAGAAACACTGCGATACTCGAGAAGATTTTCTCCCCACTCGGTAATCGAACGTGGGTCTCATGCGTGCGACAGCAAAGCGCCTAACCGCTTCACAACAGTTTGGAGATTTATTTTTGCAGCACGCTTGTAGTCTAATTCGTGTCTACAAATTCCTCGGTTCTCAGAACCCCTCTGTCACGATCTCCTCGCAACCAAAGCCTAGAGTGTACATTGTCCCTCACGCACGCACATCATAAGGATAACACAGTGCACGTGTGGATGAGTCAGCTTATGTGCTCACAGGATCAGCTTATCTAAATAAAGACAACCCTCGAAATCCGGCCGTAATCCACTCTTCGTGACGAGGACAAAACTATCCCTCCCCTCACCTCCACCCCCTCCCCTAGCACAATCGGGTTGTAAATGTTTGACAACACCACCAGACACACTCTTAGGAATATTCAGGGTGCAGGCTGTCTCAACCCCTCCATTCAGGCACACACACGCGGCACGAGCATTCAAACCAGGCCACACGCCTTTCCGCGAGTCTCCGCCTGGGGTTATTTACTAAACACTCAGGCAGTAGTCAACTCTCAGGACATCTCCACTTTGGTTAGGATACATTGTAGTCAAAGAATGTAGTGGCTTATCATGTAACATTTGTATTTAACATGAAACCGGCTAGGTGTTCTGTACGGCATTCATGGTAAATTTGACGTTGATAACGAATATGAAGTTAAAATAATGCACTCAAAGCAACCCCCTCCCCATCCTGTAAAAAAATATTGGGAGGGAATTCTATATTTACCCTACCACCCGTCTTTACTCCAGGCGAATGGAAAAATAGAATAATAGTGGCGTGTCTAAATTTTTGTACCCACGCTGCGCCTCGAGTCCGGCCTCATGGAATCGACCAAGCTTAATAGATACAACACTACAACTTGGAAAAGATGTATTAAACATATCTTCCTCA
Source organism: Aplysia californica (assembly GCF_000002075.1). NCBI lineage: Eukaryota > Metazoa > Mollusca > Gastropoda > Aplysiida > Aplysiidae > Aplysia > Aplysia californica. The sequence goes on along the minus strand of NW_004798539.1, from coordinate 24,484 downwards.
AATGTAGCACATAGTGAATCCTCTACTAGAAGCAAGACAGATCATACTGAAATTGAATCCCGTGAACTCCCCCCTCCACTCTGTTCCCTCTCCCCCCTTTCTCTCTCTTCATGGGGGGTTGGCGAGTGCTCTGATGTAGTTTGCTCCTTCTTTCTCAACCAACATCTACCGTGTCAAAGCGAAAGTTGTAAAATGAGAAAACATCGGATTATTTATCGCAACAGAATTTGAGTTGCAAATCTTAGGTAAATACCCTAGACGGTCATATAATCCGCCTAGTAAATACCCCATTAGTGTAGCATCATTAGGGGATAATAAAATGCTCCCCAGTTGCGTCTGTGGTGCAACAGTTCAGCTCTGCACTGCGATACGTAAAAGACATGAGTTCTCCAAACGGGAAATCTATCCCGCCGAGCATTTCTTTTGTTGCATGGACGCTATATCCTACTCTACTCGGAGGTGACAAGCTGGGTCGAATTAGCCCGCTTACTAAATGATCCAAGTTTTGTAGAAAGGGATGTAAAATATCGATTTTTAGGCTTTATTCTTTTCTTGTTTACAGTCTCTTTTTTTTTCAAGGCCTTTTTTCCATCTGTTGAGGGTCAGCTCTGGTATGGTAGCCTCCTTCAAATTCATTATATTGCTGCTGTTAGCCTGGTAAAATGGCTCCCATTATCTCTCTTGTGTCGGTGGCTGGACGGGACCACTGATAGGTCCTACTTCTTTTTCCTGTCCTCTGTTGTTTCTGTCTGTCCGTCTGTTTGTCTGTCTTTTTGTTTGTCTGTCTGTCTGTCCTGCTTGGTTCTGCACTAAATAATTGTTATCATGTTCATGCACTCCTCTTTTTCTCAAACTCATACACATCTCTCTTACTCGATCTAAACAGAGGCGACTTAGTCTCGCGGGTAAGGCGTCCCACTTACAGGACGAAAACTACAGTGAGTTTGATTCTGAATGAGTTTGGACAAAACGGTTTCCCACCGGGCATGATTTTCCAGTCCACAGAGGTTGGATGGTTGGCTGGCGCTCTGATGATATTGGTTTGCGCCACCTTTCCTATGAAACATCTATCGTTTTTCTTTTTGTGTTTGTTACCCTCTTGAAACACCTCTAACCTTTGACGTTTATATGATCTAATTGTGTTGCAAGTGCAGTAAAACTCTTAGTAAAACTAAACGAATCTAACCATTAATACATGAGCTAGGAAGTCAATGGTGCGCGACTTACAGGCGGAAACGCTGAGTACCAGCCATCGAGAGGGTACTGAAAGGTTAATTGGCAAGAACGGTATGGCTTAGGAAGTGATTGTGAAGTCGAGGGATAATAATAATAATAATAATAATAATA
>NW_004798539.1:18147-20754 GCF_000002075.1 Aplysia californica | reverse complement strand
GGGGGAGGAGGATACAGATACATTTGTGTTTTTTCGGCCCTCTTTTCTTTTGTCCTTCGCTTTCCCCCCTCTTTCTCTGTTTTTGTTTGTTTTTCTATTTTTTCTCTGCTTCTGCCTGTCTCTTCTTCTGTTTATCCCCGTCTGTCTCTCTTGCTGTGTTTAACATTTCTCACTCTTCTATCTTTCTATAACTCTCCTGTCTCCCTTTCTTTCTCCGTTTCCCCTCTACTTTTGTTCAAACGGTCCTCTTGCCCCACCCACCTCTCTTTTCCTTCCTTTGCAACAGTCTCCGCCAAAGCTATCTTACTAAAAAGGATAGTTCTCATCCCATCCCACCTCTCAACTATATGCCTCTTGACTCTGCTCTATTTTCTATCTCCTGTATCTATTTATACCTCTTAGCCTTCTGTGACGGCACAACGTGTTAAAATCTTGAACAGCAAGTCGACATGATGCGTCGAAAGGAGGGAAATGTTTGCAATCATTCACGATCTGTCAACGTTACTGGCGAGTGTTACTTCAAAATGAACCCAACTCCACTAATGACCTGAATTGGGTGGAAGGGGGCGTAAAATATTAAGATATCTTCTTGATATCAATCAGTAAAAGACACCCATACGTGTCACTTCAAAAGGATTAATACCAATAACGTTAACAAACAGACTAGAATGCGTCAATGAGGGCAAACAATCAAAATAAACAAAACAAACAAACAAAAAACATTCACAACCATTGAGTTATCGTGAGCAGTGTCAACGCGTCATTGTGTTTTTCACTTCGTGCGCCAGAATGTTCATTACTTGAAATGCGAGGCATCTGGAACATATCTTGCAGCTTCATTTGTAGCTGTATTATTCTATTGCAATTAGAAAGTGTTAAACCAGAATGATATTCCGCCTTTCTGCAGACTTCGGTGTTGGTGCATGCATTCATGGTGGTTTTATCAGTATTCTTTTGGACGTACTTTTATGTGTTCACCCTTTTTCATGCACATTCAAACTTGCTCTAACGGTTACCTGTATAAGACAATCACCTGTACAAACGGCCACTTCCCATTTCTTTCCTTCCATATTTTTTATAAACATTAAAAAGACACTGTAAGACGCCCCCCCCCTGTCTGAGACGGTTCATATTTTCCCTTGAGACTGTGTGGCCGTCTTAGACAGTTTCGAACGTATGTTCACTTGATCTTCCCGCAGAGTATTCAAAGAAGCGCTGAACGAAGGCGACAACGCCGAGATAGACACTGAGATCAAACAGGCAGAGGAAGCCGCCATTGACGCCGCTATAGAGTTGGATGAGCAGATAGAGGCGAGGAAAAAGTCACGGAAATACAAGTGAGTGAATCGGCGATGAGATGGGATGAGACGAGTTAAGTGAAATGAGAAGAAACGAGACGAGCTGAGATGAGATGAGATGAGGTAAGAAGAAATGAGTTAGGGTGAGATTAGATGAGAAGAGATGAGACGAGGCGAGATGAGATGAGATAGGATGAGACTAGATGAGGTTATAAAAATTAGGGATTGAGTGAGAGAAATTGATTGTGAAATTAGCCGATATGAGACGAGATAGGATTGTGTGAAATTAGATGAAATAAGATGAAAGAGGATTAAATAAGATGACATCATGTGAAATTAGATGATATGAGATGAAGTGATTTGAGAAGAGATGAGATGGCGTGAATTTAAATGAAATGATGTGAAAAATGATAGGATGAGATGCGTTTTTGTGACATTAGATGAGATCAGACACATGAAAGGTATGAGTTCGATTCCCGTAAGGGGTGTCTGTATTATGAAGTCCCTCCTATGTCTTCTCGAATGTTGTACCCCTCTCACCCCATGTGATCCCTAATAGGCATGGTGAAAGCAGCCCAGCACCTAAATGACCTAAATTGTGTTGATCGACTCTAGACTTGATCTTTGAGACTTTCGCATCTTGAGACACATAGACAATCAGAAATGACAAGGAAACAACCTTCTGCAACTAAAGCGGGGACATCACTCCAATTCTTGCTTACTAGATTAGGGTCTTTCGATAGGGTGGTGAGAAAAATACTTACCTTTGCTTTACTTTTCCTTCCTCTGTTACCGTTAAGCGTCATATGGAGATGCAGTTTTTTGGACCTGAGTACTTGGTATTATAGGCTCTGGGTGCTGGCTGTCTGGTTGAGTGACATTCAGAACAGGAGGCCAACCCATTTTATGTTTTTGGGTTTTTCTATGAAATTCCAGGTCGAAGAAGGCCCTGGTGAAGCGTAGCTACACCGTGCCACGTCGGTCAGCCAGTGTGGAGATCCCAGACCCAGACATCAATGAGAACAACAGTAACATTTTCTACGTGAACGACGGCTATCTCACAGGTAGTGATTCTTCCTTTGATTTTGGTTTCTCGTGTTTGTTGGTGTGTAGGTTTTCGTGTTTTTTTTGGGAGGAAACACTGTGTGGTGTTTCACACACACACATATATTATACAAACTTATATATATGCAAACACACACACACACAGCCACACATTACACTTATACAAAAATATATTGTAACTTGTTACACCTTGGTGTGTGTGTGTGTGTGTGTGTGTGTGTGTGTGTGTGTGTGTGTGTGTGTG